>NW_028322786.1:7500-25000 GCF_047325235.1 Durio zibethinus
AAATCGCCTATCCGATTAGTTACAAACGCTTTTTGACAAGCGTTTGCCGCAACAGGTCGTGTGAACCAAAACCCTATTAATAGATAAGAACACATTCCAACCAATTCCCAAAAAATATAAATTTGTATCAAATTAGAACTAGTAACTAATCCCAACATTGAAGTATTGAATAAACTCATATAAGCAAAAAATCTCAAATATCCTTGATCATGAGACATATAATTGTCACTATAAATAAGAACAAAAATTCCAACAGTAGTGATTAATATTGACATAATAGAGGTAAGTGAATCAATAAAGTAGCCAAACTCGAAAGAAAAATCATTATTGATGGTCCAAGACCATCCATATTGATAGATAGAACTTCTATTTATTTGCTGAATAGACAGATCGACCGAAAAAATCATAACTATACTTAACAATAAAATATTGGGAAAAGCCCACATACGACGAAGATTTTTTGTTGCCGTCGGAAAAAGTAGGAGTCCCATTCCTATTAAAATAGGAATTGGAAGTGGCACAAAAGGTATGATCCATGAATATTGATATGTATGCTCCATAAAAACTTTTTTCTTATTCTTTCTTAATTAATCGTTTCTGATTCACCGGCTCTTATCTCTTTTGATGGAAAGGGAGCAATAATACAATCAAGATATTACAAAGTTAACTGGAATTTTCTATTATTAATCTTTTAATCTTTCTCAAATATTTCAAAAATATTCAAATTTCGAAGTTAGAAGTAATCAAATGATATCACCGAGTTACTAATGGAAAAAAAAAATATTCTTTTTTTTTTTCAAAATTATGTATCCTTTAACAGATTAATTACGAGTCTCATTCGAATTTGATTGAAAATGAAAATTGGGCATACTCTCTCTTCGAGCTTGACCAATTACCAATTAATAGAAAAAAATTCAAGTTTGTTTTTTATTAGGTAAATAAAATGGTTTTTTTACATTTTTTTGTTTTGATGTATTTTTCGTGTATAAATGGAGATGTATAAATTATAAATGTAGGACGACAAAAAAAATAGGCAGAGATAGAGAAGGAAAGACTCTTTTTTACGTTTTTTTGATTTCATCAATTCAATTTATATATCATAATAGATCCTAATCTATCCTATAGATTTGAATGGAGATATAAAAAAGAAAGGTACCAATAAATTAAATACAAATTCTTCTTTTTTTCTGGATAGTGTATGGAATATAAATAAAAAAAGGTTATATCATATTTTTTTTTTTTTTTTTTTCTAGAATAGAAGCATTTTATGTTATTTTCCCATCTCTATTTAGTTCTTAAGAAATTTATATAGTAGTATATAGATAATTATAATCTAGAAAATCTATTAATCTAGAAAATCTATAGGAATAGATAAATAATGACATAAAGACACCGATCATTTTGTTTTAAAAATAGATGTCTTTGACATCCAACTATAGCACTAAATAACCTTTTTTTTGAATGGCAGTTCCAAAAAAACGTACTTCTACATCAAAAAAGCGTATTCGAAAAAATGTTTGGAAAAAGAAAGGATATTGGGCGGCGTTGAAAGCTTTTTCATTATCGAGATCTATTTTTACGGGTAATTCAAAAAGTTTTTTTGTACGACAAATAATTTTTTTTTAATCTGAATTGGTTTAACTCGAATAAGATACAAAGGTTTTCTTTTTTGAATATCTTTTTTTTTTTCATTTCCGGGATGGGGATTCTCATTTTCCCCATCGCCCCATTTGGTATCTTAGTGTTATAATAATTTGTTATTTTTATAATATTCAATTTCAATTTATAATAATAAATAATTAAATAATTAAATAATAAAAATTTGTATATTTATACTATAGCTATATCGGAGCACATATATATAAGAGCTTTAACTGGGTTGTTGAAACTAATCCATTAAGTTTCAATTTTGTAACTTTATGAATCATTATTTCTCTGAATTACTATATATCCTTCCCTTGCTTTCAACCCAATTGAGAAAACTCCCTTTATAATTTAGTGGATATACAAATAATGTATCAATTTAAAATGATCTAAAAAAATTCTATGTTTGTATAAGAAGATGAATCAAGACATATTTTTAGAATTCGAAATTCGAAATACTTTTTTGAAGTATGGTACAATTATGACAGGAATCGAAACGCTTTTTATATAACGTAACGTGTACAACCCAATATCTAGTTGGTTTGATAAATCCTTAAAACGCAAAATCCTAACGATTAATACAAAGCTATGCAAATTACATAAATCTTTTGAAATCATTGGATGTGGTGCTGAAATTGTGATCTCTAAAAATAATATTTTTTCATTCATTTATTCATTCAATTGATAAGCATTTTTTTTTTTATAGATTCATAAAAATCATATAAAAGAATGAGAGATGAATCATTAAAAAATTAAAATGATAAAGAACATTTTTTTGTTGAATTCTATCTATGAATTGAAGTTACAACTAGTTAGTTTAGTTACAATAGAGGAGTTCTCTTTTAGGAAAACACAAACTATAAAATCTCTGTTGAAATAATTAAATATTAAATTAAATATTAAATAAAAAAAAGGATAATTAAATAAAACGATAAATAATAAAGATTCTTTTTGAACCTTCAAATTGCTATTTAAACGAGTTTTTATTCATCAATTTAAATTAAATGCTTCTTTTACATTTTACATTGAATTGACCCCTTCACCTTCAATCTCGACGATTGAATAAAAAATGGCTTATTATGATTTCGAGCAAGCCGCTATGGTGAAATCGGTAGACACGCTGCTCTTAGGAAGCAGTGCTAGAGCATCTCGGTTCGAGTCCGAGTAGCGGCATAGTATCTTCTAAAAGAGATAGAATAAGTCCTATAATGAATTTAATTCCTGATTTCCATTCCATAAAATCTAGAAACCCTCGCTTTTTTCAGAATTCTTATGATTTTTTCAACTTTAGAGCATATATTAACTCATATATCCTTTTCGGTCGTTTCAATTGTAATTACAATTCATTTTTTAACCTTATTCTTATTAGTCGATGAAGTCGTAGGACTATATGATTCATCAGAAAAGGGCATGATAGTTACCTTTTTCTGTATAACAGGATTATTAGTCACTCGTTGGATTTATTCAGGACATTTCCCATTAAGTGATTTATATGAATCATTAATCTTTCTTTCATGGGGTTTCTCCCTTATTCATATGGTTTACTATTTTAAAAAGCGTAAAAATGATTTAAGCGCAATAACCGCACCAAGTGTTATTTTTACCCAAGGCTTTGCCACTTCGGGTCTTTTAACCAAAATGCATCAATCCGCAATATTAGCGCCTGCTCTCCAATCCCAGTGGTTAATGATGCACGTAAGTATGATGGTATTAGGCTATGCAGCTCTTTTATGTGGATCATTATTATCAGTAGCTCTTCTAGTCATTACATTTCGAAAAGCCATAAAAATTATTGGTAAAAACAATAATTTATTAAATCAGTCATTTTCGTTTGGCGAAATCCAATACATGAATGAAAGAAGCAATGTTTTATTAAACACTTATTTTCTTTCTTCTAAAAATTTTTACAGGTATCAATTGACTCAACAATTGGATCGTTGGAGTTATCGTATTATTAGTCTCGGGTTTATCTTTTTAACCATAGGAATTCTTTCGGGAGCCGTATGGGCTAATGAGGCGTGGGGATCATATTGGAATTGGGACCCAAAGGAAACTTGGGCATTTATTACTTGGACCGTATTCGCGATTTATTTACATACCCGAACAAATAAAAATTTGGAAGGTGTAAATTCCGCACTTGTGGCTTCTATGGGATTTCTTATAATTTGGATATGCTATTTTGGGGTCAATCTATTAGGAATAGGTTTACATAGTTATGGTTCATTTACATTAACATCTAATTGAATTGAATAAAAAGGCTAAGCCTAACAAATACTAAGATAGGACAGCGTATATATAAGAAAACTTATTGTAAGCTGTCAAGAACCTTTTGAATCACTCCACTACTTGATTCAAAAGGTTCTAACAAAAGCCAAAGATGTCTGATTAAAATTCAATTTAATTCTTTTACCTTTTTTTACTTAACTTAAACTTAAGAGAAGAAAAAAGACTTCTTTCTTTTTTTTTTCACTGTACAACGAACAATTTTAAAAATCATAGGATTACTTTTTGATTTTTTGTTTTATTCATCAAAACTATCTATAAAAATAATTATATAGAATAGTTTCGACCTTCTCACCTGATAATGAGAGGACAAAATCCGGATAAATACCAATACCTATTACTGGTAGAAAGATAGAGATCGAAACAAATAACTCTCGTGGTCCAGAATCAAAAAAATAAGAACTTTGAGCATTAAATAGCTTGTATCCATAGAACATTTGACGTGACATAGATAATGAATAAATAGGAGTTAATATCATTCCAATTGACATTACGAAAGTAATTAGTATTTTTGGCATTAAAAAATATTTTTGGCTGGTAATTATTCCAAAAAAGACTATCAACTCTGCAACAAAACCACTCATGCCCGGTAATGCAAGAGAAGCCATCGATAAGATACTGAACATCGTAAATATTTTTGGAATCGGAATAGCCATTCCACCCATTTCGTCGAGATAAAAAAGACGCATTCTATCATAACTCGTTCCTGCCAAGAAAAAAAGTGCAGCACCGATAAATCCATGAGATATTATTTGTAAAATAGCTCCGTTGAGTCCCGTATCAGTTATAGAGCCAATTCCTATAATTATGAAACCCATATGAGATACGGAGGAATAGGCTATTCTTTTTTTTAAATTCCGTTGACCAAGAGATGTTGAAGCTGCATAAATTATTTGCATTGTACCCACTATTATCAACCAGGGAGAAAATATGGAATGAGCGTGGGGTAATAATTCCATATTGATGCGAACTAATCCATACGCTCCCATTTTTAATAAAATTCCGGCTAGAAGCATACAAGTACTGTAATGTGCCTCCCCATGGGTGTCTGGTAACCACGTATGTAAGGGTATAATCGGCGATTTGACAGCAAAAGCAATAAGAAATCCAATATAGAATATGATTTCCAGTGCGACAGGATACGATTGATTAGCTAATGTTTCAAAATTTAATGTTGGTTCATTAGAACCGTATAAACCGATACCCAAAACTCCTATTAATAAAAAAATGGAACCCCCCGCAGTGTACAAAATAAATTTTGTAGCCGAGTACAGACGTTTCTTTCCCCCCCACATGGATAGAAGTAGATAAACGGGAATTAATTCGAACTCCCACATGATGAAAAAAAGTAAAAGGTCTCGAGAAGAAAATGATCCTATTTGACCACTGTACATTGCTAGCATCAAGAAATGGAATAATCGCGAATCTCGAGTAACTGGCCAAGCCGCCAAAGTAGCTAAAGTAGTGATAAATCCTGTCAGTAAAATGGGCCCTATAGAAAGTCCATCTATTCCCAATCTCCAGTAAAAATCAAAAAAATTTATCCATTTATAATCTTCCTCCAGCTGGATTAATGGATCGTCCAATCGGAAATGATAACAAAATGCATAGGTTGTTAGAAGGAGTTCAAATATGCATATACACATAGTATACCACTTAATTAGCTTATTTCCTCTATGAGGAAGAAAGAAAATTAAAGAACCTGCAGATATTGGTAAAACTACAATTATTGTTAACCAAGGAAAATAATTCGTGGTAAAGACAAGATGCACTTGGACCAGAAAAACCCGTGCTCAAAAAAGATTTTTTTTGAGCACGGGTTTTTTCAGTAAAAAAAAAATAAAATGGATTCAAAATGTATTCAAGTGGGGTTTTCGGGAACGTATCAATAAGCTAGACCCATACTTCGAGTTGTTTCATGCCATAAATAAACTCGAACGCTCAAGAAATCTGTTGGACAAGCGGATTCACATCTCTTACAACCAACACAGTCTTCTGTTCTTGGAGCGGAAGCAATTTGCTTAGCTTTACATCCATCCCAAGGTATCATTTCTAACACATCGGTGGGGCAGGCTCGGACACATTGAGTACACCCTATACATGTATCATAAATTTTTACTGAATGTGACATGGGATCTATAATTTTTTGAACATCATAAAATTTCAATCTAGTAAACTTGTAAATGAATCATTATAGTTAAACACCAGATGAATCAACGATTTACCAGAAATTTTCTAATCAATTTCCTTCGGGATCAACTCATAAGAAAGGACCAAGATACTTTGATTTCTTACGTTTTCGAAAACATGATGTAGATTCCAACATATTGGACATGCTAATTCAAATTGGTGAATCTTATAATTTAATATTATTAATATTACTTATTCAACAAAGTTGATTGATTGATACGCGTTGATTTTCTGTTACGATAAATTGAGGAAACAATAGCTGATCCAATAGCTGCTTCAGCGGCTGCAATAGCTATAACAAAAATTGATAAAATATTTCCTTTTAATTGCCGACTATCAAAAAAATCAGAAAATGTTACAAAATTTATATTAACCGCATTCAGTATAAGTTCAAGACACATAAGGGCCCGAACCATATTTCGACTCGTGATCAATCCATAAATACCGATAGAAAATAAATAGGCACTCAAAACAAGTATATGTTCGAGCATCATTGACCAACTCCTTATCAATTTCGATTCATTTTAATATGAACAATAATTCAACGGATTTGATTGACTAGAATAGAATATAACAAAAAGAATATATTGGAAATATCTCGAATAAACGAATTTCTATTTTATATTTTATACACGAACAAGAATTCAAGGAAAATAGATGCGATAAGACAGAAAAAAGTTTAATTTGGATTGCTTGCTATTCCTAGTTAGAAAGATTTATTACTGACGAGCCACAGCAATTGCACCTATCAAAGCAACTAAAAGAATTAGTGAAATGAATTCAAATGGAAGAAAAAAATCTGTTGCTAAATGAATTCCAATTTGTTGACTATTACTTATCAAATCTTGTTCTATAATTTGGTTTGATCTTGTAGTCCAAATAATCCCGTACCATGATGTATCTAATATAGTAGTAATTAGCGAAACAAGAATACTTGTACAAATCAACGAAGTAAGGCCATTCCCAATGGTCCACAGATTAAAATTTTTATAATATTCTGAACCATTCATGAACATCACAGCAAATAGGATTAAAACATTTATGGCTCCCACATAAATAAGAAGCTGGGCAGCAGCTACAAAATGAGAATTTGAGAGAATATAGAATAAGGATATACAAACAAGAACCAATCCCAATGAAAAGGCAGAAAAAATTGGATTGGTAAGTAATACCACTCCCAGGCCCCCTAATATAAGACCCGATCCCAGAAAAACTAAAAGAAAATCGTGTATTGGTCCAGGCAAATCCATTATATGTAAAATAAGAGATAAATAAATCGAAATGCTTTTCATGATCTTATTGACCCGACCAGGAATTTTTTTTTTATGATACGTTCCTAATTGAATAAAATCCTAATCTATTAGGTGTGAATTGATCTAAGTACAATTATTGTTTCGTTTTTAATTCTTTTTTTTTGTTCGGTTCGAAAGGGTATTTTGTTTTTTGAAACTATATATTTCGAAATAATTACGAATATATTAATAGATTTTCAAGAAAAATGAATTCGAAATTCTTATCAACCAGTTAATTTGTAATTGAATTTTTATTTATTGACCAAACAAAGAGTAAAGGCCTCATTCTTTTAAGTCAAACCAAATATTCTTTTAACTTAAACCAAAACGGAACCTTAAAAGAATTGGAAATTTCTCTTTAATAGAATAGGAGGTTTACTTACTCAGTTTTTCTTTGAGGCGAATTCAAAATTGTTCGAATTGTATAATCGTCAATTACTGACATTGGTAAACGGCCCAAAGCAATTTGATTATAATTCAATTCGTGACGGTCGTAAGTAGAAAGTTCATATTCTTCAGTCATTGATAAACAATTTGTTGGACAATACTCAACGCAGTTACCACAAAATATACAAATTCCGAAATCAATACTGTAATTAAGCAATCGTTTTTTTCTAATATCCGTTTCAAATTTCCAATCAACAACAGGCAGATCTATAGGGCATACACGAACACATACTTCACAAGCAATGCATTTATCAAATTCAAAATGGATTCGCCCACGGAAACGCTCTGATGCGATTAATTTTTCATAAGGGTATTGAATAGTTACAGGTAAACGATTTGCGTGGGATAAGGTAATCATGAAACCTTGACCAATGTACCTTGCTGCTCGGACTGTTTGGTGGCCATAATTCATGAACCCAGTTACCATAGGGAACATATCGTGAATATCTATGAATAATTTTATGTTTGTTTCTTTCTCTTGTTTGAACCAAGTCATGAATCTCGTATTCTTTTTTTCTTTACAGTGAAAGAAGTTGGAAAGAAGTTGTTAATAATAGATTACCGAGAGAAATGGGTAAAAGAAATTTCCATCCAAGATTTAATAATTGGTCCATTCTTAACCTAGGTAAAGTCCATCTTGTTGCGATAGAAATAAACAAAAACAAATAAGTTTTAGCTAATGTAATAAAGATACCAATTGTCGTTCCAAAGATTCCATTCATTTTATTTATTTCAAATAGCTCAGGGACGAATACGTACGGAATGGAAATATTCCAACCCCCCAAGTAAAGAACTGTTACAAATAAGGAAGAAAGTAATAGATTTAGATAGGAAGCAACATAAAATAAACCAAATTTGATACCCGAATATTCGGTTTGATACCCTGCTACTAATTCTTCCTCGGCTTCTGGTAAATCAAAAGGTAATCTCTCACATTCTGCTAGAGAAGAAATTAGAAAAACGATAAACCCTATTGGCTGACGCCACAAATTCCATCCCCAAACCCCATATTTTGATTGCGCCTCAACTATATCAACTGTACTTGAGCTGTTAGATAATTATAGTCGATGATAACATCACTGTTCCCATCGCTAGTCCAAAACCGTACATGAGGTTTTCAACTCATACGGCTCCTCGTGGGTCACAAATAAATTTAAGGACCGAATCAGTATTATTTCTCTTCGTATGGTTGTAGAATAGATAGAGAAAAAATGGATTGGAAGGTCCAAAATTATACCAATGGAATTCTGTCTGCTATATTATGAAGAATAAAAAAAGTGCTTCTGAATTGATCTCGCCCGTTACTAATTTCAATTTTTATTTGTTGAGTAATAACTTAAGCCTTCAATAAAATACTTCTTGTAGAAATATCAATAGATATTTCAACCCATTGTTTTCGATTACGAAAAAAATTAAATATTACATTAGCTCATAAATCATGACACAGATTATATCTCTCTATATATATGAAAGAAAGAATAAAAAAAAAAAAAATATTTATTTTTTATTCTTTCTTTTTCGTTCCTATTCTTCTTTCTGATCTGAGAAAATTACGAATGGGGGCTTAAACTAAAAAATAGTAAAGGATTATTTCGTTCCTGATAGTCATTACTTTAATCGGTGGATAGGAGCATACTCTGGACCGGAATCGTGGGTAGTACTGCCTACTCATTTCTACTAATTTAAAGCCCCAATTAGTATTCTTTTTATGTTATCCAGAAATATCCTTTTTATATAATTTACATAATCTCCATTACTAATCCTTTGTGTATTTTGGTGTTCCTAACCATCCACTCATTTTTTTGTTCAATCCCCCGTTTGGTTTGGCAATACATGTATGGGAATCTATACAAAGGATAGCCAAAACTCTATACGGTTGATCTTTTGAGCCCGCTTCAAGCTAGATTGACTAATCAACCCGTCTTGGGGTAAAGACTTCTTCCACTTATGTTTTCTTCCACTTAACTCTTGTACATAGGAAATGAGATTAAATTTTTTTTTGTTTAATTTACTGCGAATTTATAAGCTGCTTTCTTTCACTCATATATAACTATCTAATTTAGTTTATCAACCTGAAGGATAATAAAATAACGAAGATATCTATTCAATCCATTCAGCTTATTTTATAGAACGAAAGGAATAGGGAAAAGAAAAGTTTATATTTCAACGAATCGCACGTAGAGATATTGATAAAACACATAGAGTTAATGGTATTTCATAACTAATCGATTGAGCAGCAGCTCGCAGACCACCTAAAAAGGAATATTTATTATTTGATCCGTATCCTGACATAAGAAGTCCAACAGGAGCAATACTTGAAATGGCAATCCATAAAAAAATACCGATATTGAGATCGGCTAAAATAAGGCGAGAGCTAAAAGGAATTACTGAAAAACTTAGTAAAATGGATATGACTGCTATAGACGGTCCAATACGGAATAAACGAGTATTTCCTCTAGATGGAAGAATATTCTCTTTGAAAAGCAGTTTTGTTCCATCTGCTAGAGCTTGAAGAATTCCCAAAGGGCCGGCGTATTCAGGCCCAATACGTTGTTGTATTCCTGCAGATATTTCTCTTTCTAACCATACAATTACTAGTACACCTATTGTGATTCCCAATACAAGAGTCAAAATAGGGACAAACATCCATATGATCCCATAGACCTCTTTTAAGGATTCCAATCTGTAAAAGGAATTGATATCTTCTACTTCTGTTGTATAAATTATCATTTCAACGATCAACTTCTCCCATAATGATATCTATGCTACCTAGTATCGTCATAATATCAGCCAATTTCATTCTTTTAACTAACTGAGGAAGAATTTGCAAATTGATAAAACCCGGCGGGCGAATTTTCCATCTCCAAGGAAAACCACTTTGATCTCCTATCAGAAAAATTCCTAATTCTCCCTTTGGGGCTTCCATTCTCGCATAAAGTTCTTGTCTCGGTAATTCAAATGTAGGAGAAGGTTTTTTACTAATGAATCGATATTCAAAATCATTCCATTCTGGATCCCTTTCTCGATCAAAACATCGGATTTCTAAATTCTCATAGGGACCCCCCGGAATTCCTTCCAGGGCCTGTTGAATTATTTTTATGGATTCCGTCATTTCACTGATTCGGACTAAATAACGAGCTAATGAATCTCCTTCTTTTTGCCACTGGATTTCCCAATCAAATTCGTCGTAACACTCATAATGATCAACTTTACGAAGATCCCATTTGATTCCAGAGGCTCGTAGCATTGGGCCGGATAGACCCCAATTTATTGCTTCTTCTCCACCAATAACCCCTACCCCTTCAACTCGTTCTAAAAAAATAGGATTTCGCGTAATAAGTTTTTGATATTCAACAATTCCTGTTAAAAAATAATCACAGAAATCCAAACATTTATCTATCCAGCCATAGGGTAGATCGGCCGCTACTCCTCCGATACGAAAATAATTATGCATCATTCTCATACCGGTGGCAGCTTCGAATAGATCATATACTAATTCTCTTTCTCTGAAAATATAGAAAAAGGGGGTCTGTGCACCAATATCGGCCATAAAAGGTCCAAGCCATAATAGATGAGAAGCTATACGACTCAACTCCAACATAATTACTCTGATATAGCTGGCTCTTTTAGGGACTTGAATATTGCCCAATTGTTCTGGTCCATTTACGGTTATTGCTTCCGTGAACATAGTGGCTAAATAATCCCAACGTGTTACATAAGGCAAATATTGTATAATTGTTCGGTTTTCCGCAATTTTTTCCATTCCTCTGTGTAAATAACCTAATATTGGTTCACAGTCAACAACATCTTCACCATCTAGAGTAACGATGAGACGAAGAACACCGTGCATTGATGGGTGGTGAGGTCCCATATTGACTATCATAAGGTCTTTTTCTGTAGCTGATAGATTCATAAGTTTTTCCTCGATTCATTCTTACATGAATTGTTGAAAACGAAAAGAAGTACATCAAAATGAAAAATATAATAAATCGACTAATTCAATCAAATTAACGATTTTTTGATTCCCGAATATCCAACTCACTAATTAATTCTTTATAACGTATGTTATTTTTCTTTGATAAATAAGACAGAAGCCGTTGACGTTTTCCTAGAATTTTACGTAGACCTCTCTGAGATAAATAGTCTTTTTTGTGCAATTCCAAATGTGAAGTAAGTCTTCGTATCTTATTGGTGAAACTGACTATTTGAAATTCAACGGACCCCTTGTTTTCTTCTTTTTTTTCTTGAAAAATAACTGAGATGAATGAATTTTTTACCATAAAACAAAAATTTCTCTCCCCCTTTTTTTGAATGTGAATTTTACTGATCAGTAATAATAATAATACCATTCATTTTAATATGCACAATGATTTTAAGTTCGTTATGAACTTTATAATTTTTTCAAATAAAATTAATCAATCCGGTTTTCAATCATAATATATGGAAAAATGTACCATTGACGAATTTTCAAACGCGGATACATATGTATCCTTACCATACTGAAACGACTGCCATTATTACTATTAAACCAATAGCGATTCATACAAGCTAAATCTTCTAATCGATAATTGGGCCAAAGAAAGAACTTTAATTTAATTAGTTTCTTTTTATCACTATCAAGATGTTTGTTTTTATTCAAAACTTGACCACAGTTTTTTACATTATTTAAAAATACTGGATTTCTATGCATACCATTTTTATCCCTTGAATTGAAAGAAATTCGAATTCGCAATTCTCTCCGGTGGTTAGGGGATAAAATATTTTCAGGAATAAACAAATCATAATGATTTTTGTCTTTATTTTCAGTCATTTTTTGATGTCTTGCAATGGATTCATCAAAATTATTTTTTTCAATATAGTTTTTTTTTTTGCGTCTTTTTTTTTTTTTGCGTCTTTGATTAATTTCATGTTTATTTTTATGAACCAATGAAATACTTATAGTTTGATATAGAATAAATTGTCCATCAATTTCTACATACCGGCGAATTGGTTCGATAATCAATACTCCTTTTTTGAGTAGGTATTGATAAGTTAAAAGTAACTTATCCGCCGAATCCATCAAAATATCCAGATTCGTTCCTCCTCTTCTAACAGAGTATAGAAAAGTTTCATTCATATTTATCAGGCCAAGAATGAAAGAATATGCTTTGATATTTTTGATTATTTTTTCATCGAAAGAATCAGCATCCCATCCGAATTGAAAATACAAATACTTTTGTAGGAATAAACGAGCTTCTCTCTTGCTCTCGTCTTCCTTTCTATGTTTTTTTGATTTACCAGAATCTTCTTCAACATCTTTTTCTTGATTGTCTGATTTACCTTTTTCTTGATCTGATTTACCTTTTTCTTGATTGAGATGATTTACCTTTTTCTTGATTGGATGATTTACCTTTTTCTTGATTGTATGATTTACCTTTTTCTTGATTGGATGATTTACCATAATCTTCTTCAACATCTTTTTCTTGATTGTATGATTTACCTTTTTCTTGATTGGATGATTTACCATAATCTTCTTCAACATCTTTTTCTTGATTGTATGATTTACCTTTTTCTTCATTGTATGATTTACCATAATCTTCTTCAACATCTTTTTCTTGATTGTATGATTTACCTTTTTCTTCATTGTATGATTTACCATAATCTTCTTCAACATCTTTTTCTTGATTGTATGATTTACCTTTTTCTTGATTGGATGATTTACCTTTTTCTTGATTGGATGATTTACCATAATCTTCTTCAACATCTTTTTCTTGATTGTATGATTTACCTTTTTCTTGATTGGATGATTTACCTTTTTCTTGATTGGATGATTTACCATAATCTTCTTCAACATCTTTTTCTTGATTTGAGAGAACGGATCTAAATTTTCTTTTTTTTTTTGCATCTGATACAAGATCCTCTTTTTTTCCATTAAAATTAAAATTGAAAAGAAGTAGTTTTATTGGTATGATCCATGGTTCAACCTTATATGCATTATATAGTAGCACAAATTCTGGGAAGAACCAAAGTTCCAGATTCGATATTTGATAATTATTAAAATTATTAATCACAGTCTTAATATTTTTCTTACTCTTGGTACTGGTTTTCTTACTCTTGGTACTGGTCTTCTTACTCTTGGTACTGGTATCGACCCAGGACTCAATATCGGTCTTATTTCTAAGACAAAAATTAAGAATTCTCCAATTAAAAAATTTTCTATGCGAAAATTTCCCCGTTTTCCCCGTTTTCCCCGTTAGATAATTATGGATAGGAATATCCCCCAATATATCAAAAAATTTTCGTTTATCCATGTTGTAATTATAAGGAATCTCTTCCCTCTTATTTACTTGTAATGGTGATCCATAAGTATATGAGTCCCTCATATCTTGATATATAATAAATATATATGATAATAAATTATATCTATAGTGTTTTTTAAAATTATCTTTTTTATATTTTTGTTCTTGATTCCGTTTTTGTTCTTGATTCAGTTTATATTCTTGATTCAGTAATGAATTCGCTTGAAAATCATTTTTTTTTTCGTAATGTATTAATCTTTCTTTTTCATCTGAATCCCATTTTGTTAAATCTTTATTTTGAGCCATATAGTGTTGATTGACTCTATTTCGCCATTGTTCTGGTACTAATCTAAGCCATATACTCTGAACTAAATCGTATTGATAATCGTATTGATAATGACTCCTTAACCAGTTTTTCCATTCCTTTATTCCAGAGATTTTTTGTCTTAACCCATAATGATGTTTTAATTGGGAATGAGATATTCCTTGTTCTTCAAAATAATCTTTTATTTCATTTTTAAGAAAAAGAGATGTTCCGTGATATTGAAGGATAGGTTTGAATTTAATAACTTGGGTTTGTGATAATTTGTAAAATACATATGCTTGTGAGAGGGAGGATAAGTCACAAAAAGCTTTTGCATTTTGATTTCTAATATTCGAAAGTGAGTTTTTTATATTTTTTATAGTTGAAATAAAATGAATTGTATTTTTATTTGGTTTATTAATTCTTTCTTGATTTGCTTCATTATTGTAAATGAATTTATCAATCATTTTTTTTGTTGATTCAAGAAAAAGTTGTGGATTGGGTCTTGGAATATTAATGATATATTTAATGATATATAGAAAAATATCTATGTATATCTTTTGAATAAAAAGTTTTATAAATAAATAGAATTTACGGATTAATCGAATATTTCTTCTTTTTAATATTTTCCAAAATTTTTTTGATGATTCTAATTTCTTGTCTTTTATAATTTTTTCTATTTGATTTTTGATTGTGTTTGTTCTCTCAGTCAGATCTTTTATCTTTTTTTCTGTTAATGAATAATTTGTCCGCTCCATAGATTGAATTTGAAGGGATGATTCGTCAATCATCTTATTACTGATTATCGAATCTTTTTTAGTTTCGCCCAAATCTTTTTTAGTTTCGCCCAATTCTTCTCTCAACTCCAAAACTGGATTTCTTTTTGAAAGTTTTTTTATTATTCCCTTTACAAATGGAATTTTTGTTTCTCCTGAGACTTTTCGAAACAATTTTTTTCCTTTTTTAAAAATTTTCCATTTTTCACTTTTTTTTTCTAGTTCGTTAAAAATAGGCTGAAAAAACGAAGGCCGTCTTCGAGGAGGACCGCAAGGTAAGTCACTTTCCAGTCCACAAGCTGTTAAAAAGCAAAAATCATTCTTTTTAACTTTCTTTTTTTTCATTGGATCTTTATGCTTTTTTTTCATTGGATCTTTATGCTTTTTTTTCATTGGATCTTTATGAGAGGGTTTCAGTTTAGATCCGCGCCAAGGTTTCAGGCGAAAAGGATATAGGATCTTGATCTGGATACCTTCTGATAACCAATTTTTTGGAAAGTCTTTTGTGGAGAATTGAAGACCATTATAAGTGCATTTAACATGTATTTCTCGCTTCCAACCCTTGAAATCCGTGGACCACTCAGGAATTTGAAATAATAATATACGGACAATGTTTTTAGCTATTATCAATGAAGGTAATAGAATATATTTTCTAAAAATCGATTGGGCTATTAACATGATGCCCCTTGGTCCTTGACCAAAAAAGACGATATCCCAAAATTCTGCTGCGTCCAGCAGGAAGTCATCTGCCTCTGACTCTTGTCTTCTTTTTTCTTTCTCTTTTTTGTCTCCTTTTTGTATCTCTTCTATGCTTTCTCTTCTTTTTTCTTCCTCTTTGTCTCTTTCTTGTATCTTTTCTATGCTTTCTCTTATCTCTTCGTCTTCTTCTCTTATGTCCTCCTCATTTTCTGTATAATCAGAAATTTGTGATTCTTTGTTTTTCCATATCCAATTTCGAGATATTAGTTTTATCAGCCAAGAAATATCAGAATACAAAGATCTGAACACTCTGAAGAAGAGGCTGTCTACTCTGTCAAAAAAAAGTGGGGAATGCACATTTGATTGAAACAGTTCCCCATTAATTATTTTACGTCTTTGGGCACGCACGGCACCTTTTATTATGTCTCGACGAAAATTCGGTTCTGGCGAATATTCCATCAAAGATAGGTCGTTTTCTATATCGTTTGGTAGAAAAAAATCATCCTTTAACTCCTCCTTAGAAAAAACTATTGCGTACCGGAAGATTCTTGAACGAATTGCATAATCTGTTATCATGTGTTCCTCGCCTCCTCTATGGTGTTGTTCGAAAATGTCGAGTAGTTTGTATGACCATCGAGGAACTTCTTTACTTATTTCTTTTATTCCATTACTTATTTCTTTTATTCCATTAGATTTTTTTATAATTGTTTGATTGTCGGGATTAGTTATAACTATATTGCATAAAAATTTCAAAATTTTGACTCGATCCTCGGAATCGATATTTCCCTGTTCATCTTCTGTTTCTGTCAATAAAGAAAGTTCTTTTTCTGTTGATAATGATTTGAGTGTATCTATTGTCTGTTCATCTTCTGTTTCTGTCAATAAAGAAAGTTCTTTTTCTGTTGATAATGATTTGAGTGTATCTATTGTCTGTTCATCTTCTGTTTCTGTCAATAAAGAAAGTTCTTTTTCTGTTGATAATGATTTGAGTGTATCTATTGTCTGTTCATCTTCTGTTTCTGTCAATAAAGAAAGTTCTTTTTCTGTTGATAATGATTTGAGTGTATCTATTGTCTGTTCATCTTCTGTTTCTGTCAATAAAGAAAGTTCTTTTTCTGTTGATAATGATTTGAGTGTATCTATTGTCTGTTCATCTTCTGTTTCTGTCAATAAAGAAAGTTCTTTTTCTGTTGATAATGATTTGAGTGTATCTATTGTCTGTTCAAATTCGTAATAATCAGTAGCAAGAAGTATAACATGAATCTTATTTATCCAAAACGGATCCGTGTTTGTTTTTTCACTTAAAGGTGAAAACAATTTTTTGATTCTTCCGCGGTAGGGTCCCTGCAAGAAAGGATCATATATTTTAGGCAAGTATTTTATTTTAGTTTCATTATTAGTTTCATTATTAGTTTCATTATTAGTTTCATTATTTCTTTTAGTTTCATTATTTCTTTTAGTTTCATTATTTCTTTTAGTTTCATTATTAGTTTCATTATTAGTTTCATTATTAGTTTCATTATTTCTTTTAATTTCATTATTTCTTTTAGTTTCATTATTAGTTTCATTATTAGTTTCATTATTAGT
>NW_028322786.1:30000-51027 GCF_047325235.1 Durio zibethinus
ATAATTGATCAGATTCGTGGACGTTACTACGAAGAAGCACTTATGATACTAGGACTCATGCCTTATCGAGCATGTTATCCCATTTTAAATTTGGTTTATTCTGCAGCAGCAAATGCTAGTCACAATAGGGGTTTCGATGAAGCGAGTTTAGTCATTAGTCAAGCCGCAGTAAATGAGGGAACTACTCTGAAAAGACTAAAACCTCGAGCTAGAGGACGGAGTTATCTGATAAAAAGACCCACTTGTCATATAACTATCGTATTGAAATATATTGAATATCAACCAATTGCCAGATTTATGCTATGCTCAAAAAAACCCGTAGGGATAAAAGGGATAAATAAGAACACAAATATGACATATCCTAATACATATAGTACATATAGCAGTGGAGGATTATGGGACAAAAAATAAATCCACTTGGTTTCAGACTTGGTACAACCCAAAGTCATCATTCTCTTTGGTTTGCACAACCTAAAAATTATTCCGAGGGTCTACAAGAAGATAAAAAAATAAGAGACTATATCAAGAATTATGTACAAAAAAATATGAGAATATCTTCCGGTGTCGAGGGAATTGCACGTATAGAGATTCAAAAAGGAATTGATCTAATTCGGGTCATAATCTATATGGGATTTCCTAAATTATTAATTGAAGATAGGCCGCGAAAACTCAAAGAACTACAGATGAATGTGCAAAAAGAACTTAATTGTATGAACCGAAAACTCAAGATTGCTATTACAAGAATTGCAAATCCTTACGGGCACCCTAATATTCTTGCCGAATTTATAGCCGGACAATTAAAGAATCGAGTTTCATTTCGAAAAGCAATGAAAAAGGCTATTGAATTAACTGAGCAAGCAGATACAAAAGGAATTCAAATACAAATTGCAGGGCGTATCGACGGAAAAGAAATTGCGCGTGTCGAATGGATCCGGGAAGGTAGGGTTCCTCTACAAACGATTGGAGCGAAAATTGAGTATTGCTCCTATAGAGTTCGAACTATCTATGGGGTATTAGGAATCAAAATTTGGATATTTATAGATATTTATAGATGAAGAATAATAAGAATAAGACTCTACTTGTCTTTACGTTCTATTCTGCGATAGAACAAAAAATGACAAATTCTTTCATTTTTTTATGTTCAATAAAAAAATGAGCAGTTCTAAATTCTATATTCTATAAGGTTAAATAAAAATTTGATTGATCATTTGATATAATTGCTATGCTTAGTGTGCGACTCGTTGGGTTTTTAGGCTTAGGATTCAAAAAAAAAAATGGGCGAACCACAGTATAAGTTAATAACTATAGCACTAATAACCAACTCATCGCTTCGGATTATCTGGATCCAAAGAATCAGTCAAGATATGATATATTGGTCATATCATTATAGCAACTGAAATCTTTTTTTTTGCATTAAGTTAAGTAAAAAAAAACCAATCTGATTATGAATATATCTAAATTGTGAAGCAAAATAAAAAAGTATGTGGATAAATAGAAGGATGAGAGAAAGAGAGAAAAAGAAATAGAAATGAAATGATATATGATTCCAATATGTAAGGTCTACGAAGCATCTCATAAAGAGCAATGTAATAGAGCATCAATAGAGATTCATCAATAATTAGATGAATATCTGTTCATCGAAGAAAAAATCAAGAGCCTTAAGTCAATAAAGACTGAGAAGGTTGACTAAAGAACAAATTAACAAATTTTTTTATTAAATATTATTTATTAAATATTAAATTTTTATTTTTATTAAATATTAAATTTTTATTAAATATTAAATTAAGGCTCCATTGGAGAATTCAGACCTAAGCATTAATCGAGAAGCGATGGGGACGACGGAACCCGTGAATGCAGAGGATTCTATTGAAAACGAATCCTAATGATTTATCGGGTAGGATGGCGGAACAAACCAGAGACCACTTCATTTCTTTTTATTCTGTTCTGATTCTGAGAGGTCATGAGTTAACCCGACAACTGAAATAGATATTGAAAGAGTAAATATTCGCCCGCGAAAATTTTATTTTCATTTTAAAAATTTTATTTTCATTTTTTTTTTTTATTTTCATTTTAAAAATTTTATTTTCATTTTATTTGATTGTTAAATTTTTGTCGATCCGAGATGAATATGATAAAAAAAGACAAAACAAAATAAAGATTCGTTATAACATTATAACAAAAACAAGATAAGACATTATCTATAAATAGAATCCATGTTTAATTACTTATATATATATCCAATATATATCCAAACAAGATATACAAATTTATAATAGATCAGATAAAATCTCAAATAGATCAGATAAAATCTCAAAGCAAAGAATCCCAGGATTCAATCTATTATTCAGTAACTACCTATATATCTTAAGAATAAAATAAAATATTTTTTAGTCATTTTTTTCGCGAGGAGCTGGATGAGAAGAAACTCTCATGTCCAGTTCTGTAGTAGAGATGGAATTAATAAACAACCATCAACTATAACCCAAAAAGAACCAGATTTCGTAACCAACATAGAGGAAGAATGAAAGGAATATCTTATCGAGGTAATCGCATTTGTTTCGGTAGATATGCTCTTCAAGCACTTGAACCCGCTTGGATTACATCTAGACAAATAGAAGCGGGGCGCCGCGCAATGACACGAAATGTACGCCGTGGTGGAAAAATATGGGTACGTATATTTCCAGACAAACCAGTTACGGTAAGATCTACAGAAACACGTATGGGTTCGGGGAAAGGATCTCCCGAGTATTGGGTAGCTGTCGTTAAACCGGGCAGAATACTTTATGAAATGAGCGGAGTAGCCGAAAATATAGCAAGAAAGGCTATTTCAATAGCGGCGTCCAAAATGCCTATAAAAACTCAATTCATTATTTCAGGATAGGAATATAGAACCAAAGGAAAGAAGTCTTGGGAATAAAAAAAACAATTGCGGGTTTCCTTTTTTTTTTTTTTTTGACAAACAATATTTCTTTTTTTCTTCGTCCTTTGTTCCATTGAAAGAAGAGATTAAAAAAAATGATTCAACCTCAGACCCATTTGAATGTAGCAGATAACAGCGGGGCCCGAGAATTAATGTGTATTCGAGTCATAGGAGCTAGTAATCGCCGATATGCTCATATTGGTGACGTTATTGTTGCTGTGATCAAGAAAGCAGTACCAAAGGCACCTCTAGAAAGATCAGAAGTGATCAGAGCTGTAATTGTACGTACTTGTAAAGAACTCAAACGCGACAACGGTATGATAATACGATATGATGACAATGCTGCAGTTGTCATTGATCAAAAAGGAAATCCAAAAGGAACTCGAATTTTTGGTGCGATCGCCGGGGAATTGAGACAGTTAAATTTCACTAAAATAGTTTCATTAGCTCCTGAGGTATTATAAGACGAGACCTCAATTCAATATAGTTATAGTATTTAAATTAGAGTATTTAAATGACATAGATTAATTAGTAGATTGTGTCTCACGTATATACCTTTACTAAGTAAAAAAAAAAAAAGAACATGTTGGTTATATCAAAATTCGGGAGCAACAATAATTTTAGTTTACCATGGGTAAGGACACTATTGCTGACATAATAACTTCTATACGAAATGCTGACATGAATAGAAAAGGAACGATTCGAATAGGATCTACTAACATCACTGAAAACATTGTTAAAATACTTTTACGAGAAGGTTTTATCGATAACATAAGGAAACATCGGGAAAGAAACAAATATTTTTTGGTTTTAACCCTACGGCATAGAAGGAATAGGAAAGGACCATATAGAACTATTTTAAATTTACGACGGATCAGTCGACCCGGTCTACGAATCTATTCTAACTATCAACAAATTCCTAGAATTTTAGGCGGGATGGGGATTGTAATTCTTTCTACTTCTCGGGGTATAATGACAGACCGGGAGGCTCGACTAGAAGGAATCGGCGGAGAAATTTTGTGTTATATATGGTAATCTGTCTAACATCCGAATTGTATCCGAATCCGAAACTTTCCATTTGTGAAAAAAAAAAGCACGGGTTGTCTAATAGAACTCCTCCTGCCCTACAGTAGTTGATACGTCAAGGAAGTTTTACCTGGAATAAAAGAACAAAAATGGATTCATGGAGGTTTAATTAGTGAATCACGTCCACTCCAGATTCCTTTAGATAATGAAGATCTGATTCTAGGTTATGTTTCAGGAAGGGTCCGATCGAGTTTTATACGTATACCACCGTGGGATAGAGTCAACAAAAGTGAAGTAAGTGCTTATGATTCAACCAGGGGGCGTATAATTTATAGACTCCGCAACAAGGATTCGAACGATTAGGTAGTTTTTTCAACTTCAAGATTCCTTTCAGGGGGATCCAATTCAAGGTTCAAAAATTTCAAGAAACTTATTTTCTTCCAATAAGTAGATTCGGAAAAATTTAAGGAATAACAACTATGAAAATAAGGGCTTCCGTTCGTAAAATTTGTGAAAAATGTCGACTAATCCGTAGGAGGGGACGAATTGTCGTAATTTGTTCCAACCCGAGACATAAACAGAGACAAGGATAATCTTTCTATTCTAAAAAGAACTCCTTAAAGTTAAAGAAAAGAAACTAATCTTAAAGAAAGCGATGAACAAATAAAAATAGAAGATCTGTTTTGACATGAAATGGATATATCCATATATCTCTGACTTATCCTTATGAAATGATAAAATATGGCAAAACCTATACCAAAAGTTGGTTCACGTAGGAATGGGCGCAGTAGTGCACGGAAAAGTGCACGTAGAATACCAAAAGGAGTTATTCATGTTCAAGCAAGTTTCAACAATACCATTGTTACTATTACAGATGTACGGGGTCAGGTAATTTCTTCTTCCTCCGCCGGTACTTGTGGATTCAAGGGTCCAAGAAGAGGGACTCCTTTTGCTGCTCAAACCGCAGCGAGAAATGCTATTCGAGCAGTAGTAGACCAAGGTATGCGACGAGTGGAAGTTCTGATAAAAGGTCCTGGTCTCGGAAGAGATGGAGCATTACGAGCTATTCGTAGAAGTGGTATACTATTAAGTTTCGTACGGGATGTAACCCCTATGCCACATAATGGCTGTAGACCTCCTAAAAAAAAACGTGTGTAGAAATAAACACTAAAGAGATTTCAAGAGAAATAAATGATTCAATGATCTGATCAAATAAAATAATATTACTATGGTTCGAGAGAAAGTAAAAGTCTCTACTCGGACACTGCAGTGGAAGTGTGTTGAATCAAGAACAGATAGTAAGCGTCTTTATTATGGACGCTTTATTCTGTCTCCACTTATGAAAGGCCAAGCCGACACAATAGGCATTGCGATGCGAAGAGCTTTGCTTGGAGAAATAGAAGGAACATGTATTACACGTGCAAAATCTGAGAAAATACCACACGAATATTCTACCATAGTAGGTATTCAAGAATCAGTACATGAAATTTTAATGAATTTAAAAGCAATTGTATTGAGAAGTAATTTGTATGGAACTCGTAACGCCTTTATTTGTGCCAAGGGTCCCGGATATGTAACTGCTCAAGACATCATCTTACCGCCTTCTGTGGAAATCGTTGATAATACACAGCATATAGCTAGCCTAACCGAACCAATTGATTTGTGTATTGGATTACAAATCGAGAGAAATAGAGGATACGGTATAAAAACGCCAAAGAACTTTCACGACGGAAGTTATCCTATAGATGCTGTATTCATGCCTGTTCGAAATGCGAATCATAGTATTCATTGTTATGGGAATGATAATGAAAAACAGGAGATACTTTTTCTAGAAATATGGACAAATGGAAGTTTAACTCCTAAAGAAGCACTTCATGAAGCCTCTCGGAATTTGATTGATTTATTTATTCCCTTTCTAGATGCGGAAGAAGAAAACTTACATTTAGAAAACAATCAACACAACGTTACTTTACCTTTTTTTCCTTTTCATGATAGATTAGCTAAACTAAGAAAAAAGAAAAAAGAAATAGCATTGAAATATATTTTTATTGACCAATCAGAATTGCCTCCCAGGATCTATAATTGTCTCAAAAAGTCCAATATACATACATTATTGGACCTTTTGAATAACAGTCAAGAAGACCTTATGAAAATTGAACACTTTCGCATAGAAGATGTAAAACAAATATTGGGCATTCTAGAAAAGAAGTAGAAAAGCATTGCGAAATTGATTTACCAAAATTTTAAATCCATTGGATTTAGGATTTATTTCATTTTTTTTTTTTTTACTTTAGAAAATTAGAAAAAAAAAAAAAAAACGAAAATGGATTTTGAACCTTCAGCACAATCCATATATTGGGACCAGAATTGAATAAATGTATCTAGGGAGAATTCACTTTGACTTTGAAGTGACTACTCCCTAGATACGCACATCATGATATTTTATTTTAAAATTGATTCAATTTAAAAAAGACCTAAAGTTAGGGATTTATCAATCGGTAATGTTGCTCCAATACCCAACCAAAGGGCCACCGCAGTACCAATCAAAAAAACGGTTGTCGCTACTGGACGACGAAATGGATTTTGGAATTTATTAACATTTTCCAAAAAAGGTACTGTTAATAATCCCGCAGGTACTGAAACCATTAAAAGAACACCCAATAACTTGTTAGGTACTGTACGAAGTATTTGAAATACAGGAAAGAAATACCATTCAGGTAATATTTCCAAAGGAGTTGCAAATGGATCCGCGGGTTCACCAATCATTGAAGGTTCTAGAACCGCTAAGCCTACGTTACAAGCAATAGTACCGAGAATTACTACTGGAAAAATATATAAAAGATCATTGGGCCATGCGGGTTCCCCATAATAATTATGACCCATACCTTTAGCTAATTTAGCTCTTAATACAGGATCGTTCAAGTCAGGTTTTTTTGTTATTAGGATAGGTGAATTTTTCTAGATCCATCCCCCGAAGGAACCGGACATGATAATTTTTCATCATCCGGCTCAAGCAAAAATCAATCGAATCAAATGGATACAAACGGATACATATAAAATGAATCTATATGTTATCCACACATATATGAATGATTTCATATGTAAGAAAAAAGTTACCTGATTCCATTTTACGAAGTTGCAACTATACATTCCAAGGAATGCCATTTTTACAGGTAAATGCTCAATACCCAAGTAGGCGTACAAAGTTGATCGTGATCAAGTGCTTTCTGGGTCGTCTTAGGCCTTGCGATTCACCTTTATCCCAAAAATATATCGAGATTTTTTACATACAAAGGATTTACTTGTTACTAATATAGTCTAGCCTTTGCTCTTCTTTAGATCCCTTGTTTCACTCTCGATAGTATAATAATAATAAATCGGGTCGATGCAGAAGAAATGAATGTATTTTCATACTATTAAGATAAGAAAGTAAAAAAAAAATAAAAATAAATAAATAAAATCTAATTTGCATTATGCCAAATCACTTATTCTACTGGATCTTACGGAGCCCTGTTCATACACGACATCGTCAGGTCTGATCATAGAAAAGATTCTCTTCAAGCGAACCAGCCTATCCTTTGTATGGGGCTTACACGGTGGTTGGAACAAAGACACATTTGGTTGTGAATTCCAATGTAGCAGATAAAGGCATATTTCTGCATGGCCCAATCAATAGTTCAAGTCACACACTCCCATAATCCATTTTCTCTTCGGGGAATTCCCTTCAACTATTCATGTCATATCAAATAAATAATAGAATATTGTGGAGTTGAAAGGAAATATCCAAATACATGTCTTATTTTTTTTTTTTTTTCAACAATCCATATTTGTAGCAATGAAATACTATTGTTCCTCCCCCAAGTAATAAGATAAATGATTGGCAAGTAATAAGATAAATGATTGGTTACAATATAGCTATGGTCTATATTCTCTATAAAGGACCAGAAATGCCTTGCTTACGTATCATTAGGAAATGCATTAACATAAATACAGCAGTAAGAAGGGGTAATACAAAAGTGTGTAAACTATAAAAACGGGTCAAAGTGGATTGTCCCACACTAGCACTTCCACGCAATAACTCTACCAAAGGCGATCCTATTACCGGAATAGCTTCCGGAACGCCTGTTACGATTTTGACTGCCCAATAACCAATTTGGTCCCAAGGTAAGGAATAACCTGTTACACCAAAAGATGCAGTCAACACAGCCAGAACCACGCCTGTAACCCAAGTCAATTCGCGAGGTTTTTTAAAACCACCAGTGAGATAGACACGAAATACGTGCAGGATCATCATTAAGACCATCATACTTGCCGACCATCGATGAACTGATCGGATTAACCAACCAAAGTTAGCTTCAGTCATTATGTATTGAACAGAAGTAAAAGCCTCAGTAACGGTTGGACGATAGTAAAAAGTCATAGCAAATCCTGTAGCTACTTGTACCAAAAAACAAGTAAGCGTAATTCCTCCTAGACAATAAAATATGTTAACATGAGGAGGAACATATTTACTAGTTATATCATCTGCAATCGCCTGAATCTCGAGGCGTTCTTCGAACCAATCATAGACTTTATTGAGATAGGTAAACCAAGAGGACTCCCCCCCTGAGAACCGTATATGAGAATTTCATCTCGTACAGCTCAAACAAAAACACCCAAATAATAGCTGAAACGGATATGGAATAGAAAGTTTGAAACTTCTTAATCTTTTCATTCAATTTTATCTGAAGACACAAAAGAGTAAAAATCCGAAAGCTCTTTTTTGTAGTTGTAATTATAATGCCAAAAAATCAAGTCGGCGCATTCGTCTTTATGTTGATCAGGCCTCTTGAATCTTCTATTTACCTACTTATTTCTTTTCTTTTTCTTTGCTTTGATTTGTTATTTATATGGAATGTGGCTTTATTCTTGTTTTCTTTATTTTTAATAGGAATTCTCTTGTTAAGACCCTATGAATCAATTGAAACTTCAGATTCATACCAGAACCGCGATGATTCAATAAAACCTTCAAACTAAGTCCAAAGATTCTTTGAGTAAGAATTATTGGATCATCACTTATTCAATGAATAGAATAGATATAATAAATAAAAATACAAAGAAAAGAAAGGTTTGTCCTTTGATCAAAATAAGCATAAACTAAATGAGAGTTTGAAAGAAGAAAAAATTTCTCGATTTATAAATAAAAAACCTCTTTCTTTGAAAATTTTTTTTTTTTTTGAGTCCGGCCGCGAGGTTTGAATATTAAGTATGAATCATAGTTCGAATACTTCGTGATCCATTTCATATATTCCGTGCTCCAGATACTAGAATGGCTATCCGACGGGATAAAACTATCTCGATCAAGAGGACAGACCCATTTTCTGTACTATCAATAGGATCAATTATAACAAGTCACACACTCATATTCCGGAAATACAGAAACAAAAAAAATTTCGCGGTCGAACTACCAAAATAGAATGGGCTAAAAAAAATCCGAGAACTAAAAGTTTCACTTTTTGTATTGAAAAGCGAGGCTTCGTGGTTCTTGTGAATCTAATTCAGCGAAATTCCATCCAGTAAAACGGAAGAATTATAAATCTCCAAAATAATAGATAAGAATATCGAAAATAAAGCCATTGCGACACCCATCAAAGGAGTCGTTCCCCATCCAGGAGCTACTTTACCATATTCCGAATTCAATGGTTTCAAAAAATCCCCTACAACAGTTCGTCTTGGACCAGATCTAGAACTACCCTCAACGGTTTGTGTAGCCATAAATCTTATTTTGTATTCAGTGAGATCTGTTGACTTTGTATATCATTCCGCTGTAAATAAACGATCTTATCATAGATCCATTGTGATCTTGAAATTATATTTATATTTATATTATTTATATTTATATTTATATATATTATTTATATAATTATATAATAATGGAAACAGCAACTTTAGTCGCCATCTCTATATCTGGTTTACTTGTAAGTTTTACTGGGTACGCCTTATATACTGCCTTTGGGCAACCCTCTCAACAATTAAGGGATCCATTCGAGGAACACGGGGACTAATTGAAGTAATGAGCCTCCCAATATAATATTGGGAGGCTCATTACTTCAATTGAGATAATGAAAAATCATTTCATTTTTTTAGTTGGAACTTTAGGCGGTTCTCGAAAAAAGATAGCGAAAAAAATTATCCCTAGAGTAGATACTAAGAGGAATGTATAAACCAATGCTTCCATAAATTCGATCGTGGTTTACAATTATAGCTTCCGTACCTATTTATTTAGAATCATCTCCCGAATAAAATAACGAAAGAACAAGAATCAAAGAAAAGGCAGCGATTTTAATCAAGATTTTTACAGCAGCCTATGTCAAATCACAAACAGAAAATAGAAGCGAAAAATAACAAAGCAATCTTGCATCAGACTACTTGTCTTCTTGTAGTTGGATCTCCAAGTTTTTGGAATGCTCCAAATTCCACTTGAGCATCCAAATCTGGATCAATACCGGCAAAAACATCTCTGAACAGGGTTCTAGCACCATGCCAAATGTGTCCGAAGAAGAAAAGCAAAGCAAACGAAGCATGCCCAAAAGTAAACCAACCCCTTGGACTGCTACGAAAAACACCATCGGATTTCAAAGTAGCACGATCTAATTCAAAAATTTCACCCAATTGAGCACGTCTAGCATATTTTTTCACAGTAGCAGGATCACTATAACTCACTCCATTGAGTTCGCCACCATAGAACTCAACAGTTACACCTACTTGTTCGACACTATACTTCGATTCTGCCCTTCTAAAAGGAACATCCGCTCTAACAATTCCGTCTCCGTCTACCAAAACAACCGGAAATGTTTCAAAAAAAGTAGGCATACGACGTACAAAAAGTTCACGCCCTTCTTTATCTCTAAAGATAGGGTGTCCTAACCACCCAACGGCTATTCCATCCCCGTTGTCCATTGAACCCGCTCTGAATAATCCTCCTTTTGCCGGATTATTGCCAATGTAATCATAAAAAGCTAATTTTTCAGGAATTTTAGACCAAGCTTCTGATAAACTTTGATTTTCGGCTAACCCAGCACTAACCCTTCGATATATTTCTTGCTGGAAGTATCCTTGATCCCATTGATAACGAGTAGGACCAAATAATTCGATGGGGGTAGTTGCTGAACCATACCACATAGTTCCAGTAACAACAAAAGCTGCAAAAAAGACAGCAGCTATACTACTGGAAAGGACGGTTTCAATATTTCCCATACGTAATCCTTTGTATAAACGTTGGGGCGGACGGACACTAAGATGGAATAAGCCCGCTAATATGCCCAATGTCCCTGCTGCAATATGATGAGAGGCTATTCCTCCCGGAACAAAAGGATCAAAACCTTCCACGCCCCACGCTGGATTTACAGGTTGTACCTTTCCGGTTAGTCCATAAGGGTCGGACACCCATATTCCAGGACCATACAATCCTGTTACATGAAATGCGCCAAAGCCAAAGCAAGCCACTCCTGAGAGAAATAAATGAATTCCAAAAATCTTGGGCAAATCCAAAGAGGGTTTTCCTGTGCGCTCATCACAAAAAATTTCTAGATCCCAATATACCCAATGCCAGATAGCTGCCAAGAAGCACAAGCCAGAAAACACAATATGTGCTCCGGCCACACCTTCGTAACTCCAAATACCCGGATTTGTTATAGTCCGCCCCGTAATACTCCAACCGCCCCATGAATTGGTTATTCCTAAACGAGTCATGAAGGGTATAACGAACATACCTTGTCTCCACATTGGATCAAGAACGGGATCGGAGGGATCAAAAACAGCTAATTCATATAGAGCCATTGAACCGGCCCAACCAGCAACCAGAGCTGTATGCATTATATGAACAGAAAGCAAGCGACCGGGATCATTCAATACGACAGTATGAACACGATACCAAGGCAAACCCATGGAAATACCCCTTTATCAAATCAACGAAAAATAGACACTATGTAACTTTATTGCATTGGAATACCTCCCCTTTTCGGTGGATTCTTTCGGAGAAAGGATTAATGTTTGTTCTATTCCATTAGTAATAAGGGAAGAATTCGGCTCAGAAGAAAAAAGAGAAGCAGATCTATTCTATACTCGATAAGTATCAATACGCAATGGGGGTTGATCCTATTTTTTATGAATGAATGCATCCCTATTTGTTCATCATTCAAAGGACCTATTCGTAAGAATTCTCTTTCATTCATTCCGCCTTTCTTTATTTTATGGCCTTAGTCTATCTATGTATAAAATATGATAAAGGCCCATATTATTAAGACCATTATTACATATTATTAAGATAAGACCATTATTACGTATTACATTACGTATTACGCTTCCACAATCAAAGTGAAATATAATATTACATATTATAATATTACATATTATTAAGATAAGACCATTATTACGTATTACATTACGTATTACGCTTCCACAATCAAAGTGAAATATAATATTACATATTATAATATTACATATTATTAAGATAAGACCATTATTACGTATTACATTACGTATTACGCTTCCACAATCAAAGTGAAATATAATATTACATATTATTAAGATAAGACCATTATTACGTATTACATTACGTATTACGCTTCCACAATCAAAGCGAAATATAATTTTACATTCTTTTTACTTTATGCCTGTTGGTATTCCAAAAGTTCCTTTTCAAGTTCCGGGAGATAACGATGCAAGCTGGGTTGACATATAGTGCGACTTGTCAAATATATTGGGTCATATGGGATTCCCCCGTTCTCTCGCCCGATCGAGATATCCCCTGTTTCGCCCCAAAAAGATTGATTGAATTATCAAAAATTTGTAGCGGGAAGTGTAATGAAGTGCAATTAGAGATCCATTTCATGGGGGTGTATCCAGATTAATATTTTCAATTAGAATGATTTATGGTTGGCTTGGTTGGACTGATAAAATGAAGTATCCAGGCTCCGTTTAGAAAAAACCCAATTGGTAATATATTTATGATTACCACCTATATCATAATCATAATTTTTCTTTTTTTTTTTAATTATAAATAAGAGCGATTTCAAACTGTTAATCAATCGAATAATATGGGAAATACGTTGAATATTTGGCGAAAAACATGAAAGAAAAAGGAATTAAATTAAAATAAAAAAAGGAAATGAAATCATAGCAAAAAGACGTGGTATTGGGTCATTTGTCCTATATGTGCAAATAAAAATCGGGCAGATCTTTACTCGGAGTAGAGCATAAACCTAAAAAAATTGAATAAAAAATTGACGAACCCCATTCAGGAACAAGAAAATGACATCGTGATTTGGATTGAATCGCAATGAAAAAAAAATGGATCAATGAAAAGTTTGTGCAATAAGTTTAGCGAATTTTTTCTATATTATAGGAAAACGGGCCAAAACTCATCTTTCTTTAATTTAATTTTAAATTTCATTTTATTTAAAAAATGTAAGAAAAAGCCCCTTCATTAGAAATTAGAAGTTAGAAAGGTCCGACTAGAAAAAACAAAGGATGGCTGGAATCTACACATTGATTTTTTTTCGCAATTTTTGTTGAACCGTATGCATCAAAAGGTGCCTGTACGGCTACTAAGGGATACAATTTTATCCTAATCAACCGAATTTATCGAGAAAGATTGCTTTTTTTGGGCAAAGAGCTTGATATCCAGACCTCGAATCAACTTGCGGGTATTATGATCTATCTCAGTATAGAGAGTAATAGCCGAGACCTGTTTTTTTTTATAAACTCTCCTGGCGGAGGGATAGTATCTGGATTATCTCTTTTTGATACTATGCAAGCAGTGGAACCAGATGTGCATACACTAGCCATGGGATTGACCGCTTCAATCGCAGCTTTTCTCTTGGTCGGAGGAGAAATTACCAAACGCAGAGCATTCCCTCACGCTCGGCGCCAATGAGTTTTTTTTTTTTATTATTGATGGAAAGAAAAAAGAAGACTATGCCTTCGCCATATGAAATATGAATTAGTAAGTAATAATAGCATGGCACTTTGAATTCGATATGAAATTTTTTTTTTATTTCTTTTTTTTTTTTTCAAAAAAAAATATTAGATTATGTATCGAAAGAGTAGTATGAGAGAAGGGGCATTTCCAATTTGATCTTAGCTATCGTGGGCCCATCTCAGGCGTCACAAACTTTTTTTCTTTTCCTACCAGAGGCTATTAACAATATTTATGTTATGAAAGAGTACGAAAAAAAAAAAGACTATTTTTTTTCTTTCTTTTTTTTTTTTCAAAAAAAAAAAGAAACTTTGGGATTGCTGAATCACAGACGAAATAAATATATAAAGCAACGGAGCCATCATAGTATTTTTAAACTTTTCCGAAAAAAAAAGAAAAAGAAGGATGGTAATTGGATTATTTATTAATCTGGGTCTAATAGACTCTATATTTTCTCTTTTTTTCGATGAAAGAAAAAAGAGAATTCCATTGTAAAGCCGTATGCAATTGTAAAGCCGTATGCAATGCGCAAAAAATGCCTGTACGGTTGTTCAATTCTATAGCTATTCTTCTCGCCTCATTATGTGAGTTAGAAGTATGTTATATCATCAGGGTAATGATCCATCAACCTATTAGTATGCTTAAGGATGATGGCTTCAAAGACTGGGTCATGGAAACAGACGAAGTAATGAAAATGCAAGAAGACATCATAGAGGCTTATGTACAAAGAACGGGCCAGCCCCGATGGGTTATAAACAAAGACATGGAAAGAGATAATTTTATGTCAGCAAAAGAAGCCAAAGATCATGGAATTGTGGATCATATAGTGCGTACAGAATCGAGACCTATAGTGAATGAAAAACCTATAGTGAATGAAAAACCTATAGTGAATGAAAAACCTATAGTGAATGAAAAACCTATAGTGAATAACAAACCTATAGTGAATGAAAAACCTATAGTGAATGAAAAACCTATAGTGAATGAAAAACCTATAGTGAATGAAAAACCTATAGTGAATAACAAACCTATAGTGAATAACAAACCTATAGTGAATAACAAACCTATAGTGAATAAAAAATGGAGACTAGTTAACGACAATGGCAATGGAAGACCACCATTTGACGACAATGGCAATGGAAGACCACCATTTGACGACAATGGCAATGGAAGACCACCATTTGACGACAATGGCAATGGAAGACCACCATTTGACGACAATGGCAATGGAAGACCACCATTTGACGACAATGGCAATGGAAGACCACCATTTGACGACAATGGCAATGGAAGACCACCATTTGACGACAATGGCAATGGAAGACCACCATTTGACGACAATGGCAATGGAAGACCACCATTTGACGACAATGGAACACCATTTAATTTTGATTTAGATTGATTTAATCCCTCTTATTCCTTTCCTTCTTTTTCTCTTTAATAGATTAATATTTTATTAATCTATTAAAGAGAAAAAGAAGTAATTCATAATCATCTGGTTAGGATCGATCTAAACCAGTCTATTATGTATATGATTGTATATGATTCAGCATGCCAACTATTAAACAACTTATTAGAAATGCAAGACAGCCAATTAGAAATGTCACGAAAGCCCCTGCTCTTCGGGGATGTCCTCAGCGCCGAGGAAGATGTACTAGGGTGTATGTGCGACTTGTTCAGATCATGGGCTGAGAAAAAGGAAACAATTTTTCAGTATCAACGATCAGTACCAGTGAATAGAATGGGGTTCTTCCGTTCACTATCTAAAAAAGATAGATCTACCATATCCTTCTATTGTGTATGAAATTTATGGTTTCCATTGGCGCAAATCCAATCTTGGAATTTTTTAAAAATTCCCCATTGGTAGCAAATGCTTATCCATTAAGCGGGGAAAATCCTATTTAAAAAGCAAAAAGATTATGCTTCGACTCTTGCAAAGAACGGACTAACAGGGTCAGCTACCCAATTAATCCTCCTAATTACATACCGTTACTGTATAAGATAGATCTCGTTGTGAAAGATCTATTACTGAAAAATTTATGAGTAGAGCCGAAGAGTGTGAACTGTACAAGTTACCAATTAAATGTTAAATGAAGGAATGAGCTCCGGTGTATAGAGGGGACCTCACCGTTTAAGAAGTAACCATAGAAACGATGGAACCCACTATTTATTTATCCATTTCTATTTACTCCTTTATTTTAGTTAATATGCTTTTTTTGATACCTAGTATCAATACAATTTCTTATTTCAAGGCGAAATGAAATGCCTAGAAAAAAGGAAAAATCGTGGGCGGGACGGTTATAGTAGCAAAAGCCATTGGAATTTTTATTTTATACATTGGAAGAATCCGTTTTGTTATTAATAGACTAGAAAAGAATAACTGAAAGAAAGAATTAGTTATTCATCAAAATTTCTTTTATTCAATGACCAGAATGAAAGAGGGATATATAGCTCGGAGACAAAGAGTAAGAGCTTTGGTTTCGGCTGATCGGGATAGAGATAGGAAAAAAAGATATTTTCGTCGTTTGTGGATCACTCGAATAAATGCAGGAATTCGAGGAATGGGGGTATCCTATAATTATAGTAGATTAATAAAAAATCGGTACAAGAAACAGTTGCTTCTTAATCGTAAAATACTTGCACAAATAGCTATCTCAAATAGGAATTGTCTTTATATGATTTCCAACGAGATTATAAAATAAGGAGATCGGAAGGAATCCACCGAAATGCTTTAAATGAAATGGGGTTCCCTCGAGAATGAACTCGAGGGAGGTAGAGTAGAAATTAATATGATAAAAAAATTCTGATAAGGTCATCAAAACAAGAAAACAAGATGAGCGAAGACGCTCAATAAAAAAAAAAAAAATTTATTTTTCTTCCCCAACCCGATTCGATTCTTTTATTTATTTCTTTTTTCTTACGACACGACAATTTTGATTATCAGATTTTTTGAATAAAGCATCAGTCTACGTTTGATAATTTTGAGTCAATTGAAGGGTAAGCCTATTTATTTCTGGTTCTAAGAGCAGTAGTTCTAGCGGTCGACTCTCTTCTTTCAAATCGTTTCTCATTTCTGGTTCTAGTTCTAGCGGTCGACTCCCTTCTTTCAAATCGTTTCTCATTATTAATAAAGGGTAACGAAGATAAAATACGAGCTTGTTTTATAGCAATAGTAATTAATCGTTGTTGTTTTAAAGTCAATCTATTTACTCGCCTAGATAAGATTTTTCCTTGTTCACTAATAAATCGACTAATTAAACTCATGTTTCTATAATCAATTCGATCCCCCGATTGGATCGGGGGCAAACGCCTACGAAAAGATCGCTTGTATTTATCCATCATTTCTTTATTCCTTATTTCTAAAAATAATCCTATCCTATCCTTTTCTAAAATCCTATTTTGATCGGATCAAATTCAAATTATAGAATTAATAGAATAAATACGATTTGCTTTGTTTTTTTTATTATTGTATTATTTATTTATTATTTATTTCTTATTTATTTGTTTATTTTATTAGTTTATTTTAATTATTTATTTATTATTTATTTGTTTATTTTATTAGTTTATTTTATTATTATATTATTTATAGATATTTATTTAAATATAATTTCATATTTTAATATATTTAATATATAAATATAATTTCATATTTTAATATATTTAATATATAAATATAATTTCATATTTTAATATATTTAATATATAAATATAATTTCATATTTTAATATATTTAATATATAAATATAATTTCATATTTTAATATATTTAATATATAAAATATAAATATAATTTAATATTTTAATATATTTAATATATAAATATAATTTAAATAAATATCTATAACTGTGATAATACATAAATAATAAATAAATATAATTTATAAATATATATAAATATAATTTCATATTTTAATATATTTAATATATAAAATATAAATATAATTTAATATTTTAATATATTTAATATATAAATATAATTTAAATAAATATCTATAACTGTGATAATACATAAATAATAAATAAATATAATTTATAAATATATATAGAACCGACACGAAAATAATAAATAATTAATAAAATAAGAAATAAATAATGAAATATAGTAATAAATACAAAATATAGTAATAACTAAAAAATATAGTAATGAATAAATCATACAATATAATAAATAATACAATATTAACAATATTAAAATTAACAACAATATTAAAATTAACAATATTAAAATAATCATTATGCACGAATAGAAAATAAAAAAAAAAATAGTTAGTGATATTAAAAATCTAATTCCTAATCAATGAAAATCCAACTCCTAATCATTCGAAGACTGTAAACTAAAAATCATTCGAAGACGGTAAACTAAAAAAATCAATAATTGACTCGAGAATAAAGAAAAAAATTATTAAAAAAATAAGAACTAAATAAAAAATAGAATAAAAAAAAATAAAAGAATATTGATACAATCATATACCAGGTTAAAAAGGTTAAAAATTTATTAACGTGCATATCGAATAATTTAAAACTAAAAACTTCACTTTAAAAAGAAAGCGTGGAATAGACAAGGAAATACAAATATAGACTAATATATAAATAAAATATTTGTTATATATTAGTTATATATTATATCTAACTAATTATATACTTAATATTACTTAATATATTATATAATATATATTATTATACCTGAATACCTAATGTCCTATTTTCTCATACTAAATACCTAATGTTACCTAAATACCTAATGTCCTATTTTCTCATATTCTCGGGAAGGGTTGACATACGAGTACTTGATTCGATTTATTTCTTTATCTCCCCGTGAATTGTATGTTTGTAACAATAGGAACAGAATTTCTTCAATTCCAATCGACTAGGCGTATTGTGTCGATTTTTTTGAGTAATATACCTGGAAATGCCCGTTGATTCCTTATTAACGACGTTTCGAACACAACTGGTACATTCCAAAATAATCGTTACTCGGACATCTTTACTCTTGGCCATGAACCCCCTTTGAGTTTTTAATTCACCCAACTCTTCTATTTTCCGATCAAAAGTGAAGAAGAAAGGAATGAAAATAAATAAATAAAAGTTGCTAACTCAAAACCAAATCCTGAAAGATTTCGTTGCAATCAATTGCAATCAATATAGTAAATCAATATGTATTATACTAATAGTAAATAAGTAATACAATGATTTCTAACTCGATTTAGAATCACAGTACGGTATTTTCTTTAAGTATCTTGTAGGATACTGTTGTTCCAGCCACATTTCTCTTTTCGCTCTACTAGTAATTTAATTGGAGCTTGAACCCAAGTTTTGTTGAGGTTCAATCCACTTTTTTCGTTCTACCTTCCTTATTTATTTTATATAATTCTTATATAATTAGAATTCTAAAAAAACTAAATAGAATTATTTCTTATATAATTAGAATTCATTTCTTATATAATTATAATTCTAAAAACAACTAAAGTCAAGGGGGGGCGAGAGATTAGTCACAGATATTTGATTGTATATCGATCTAATCTTTTTCACCCCGTCCCGCGACAATAACTAGAATTAAAAAAAAGGGAATGTTAACGCATCCGGGAAGAAACGATTGATCTCTATCAATAAACCCGCTAAAGAACCGAACCAGAGAGTACTTAGTACCGGTGCTACGGAAAGATATGTTTTTAGATCTCGCATTTAAAATCCTCCTTCTTTATCGTATTACATACATTATGGTAATACATATATAATCACATGTATGTGTGGTTAAAGACCACTTGTATTTGTATATTTGTACCCGGAATTCCTAATTCAAAATTAAAATTTAAATGTACAATGATTCGATAGATAAGATTTTCCTTTTCTTAAAACAGCAAAATAGGTCCCTTTCTGCCTGAGAATTCCCGCCAAAAAGATTCATTTATTATTCATTATATGGTTGTTATATGATATGAGACCAAAAAGAGGAAATGGAAAGATAATTTTTGTATATCAATAGATGAAATAAGGGTGTGGAAAACAAGACAGGGATTCTCTACAATAACATCGTAGGCCAATTGAAAGGGATGTAGCGCAGCTTGGTAGCGCGTTTGTTTTGGGTACAAAATGTCACGGGTTCAAATCCTGTCATCCCTACCTATTACTTCTCCTTTGAGCAGTAAGGAGGGAGCCATTTTAGTTTTAGATTGATTAAAATTAAGCATACATAATCTATCATTTTCTCATATTATATATGATATATGATAGTATAGGTGTGCACGATGTATTGGGGTTATAAAATAAAAGAATCCTCTTTTTTACAGTCTTATTTATTATGATAAGAAAGCGCTCTTAGTTCAGTTCGGTAGAACGTGGGTCTCCAAAACCCAATGTCGTAGGTTCAAATCCTACAGAGCGTGATTCCGCTCTTGTTAAGTCGAAAATTACACCGAACTGAAAAAAAAAAAAAAAAAAAAAAAATTGAACAGCAATTCGAATTTGACCTCCTTGAATTAAATTAATTAAATTAAAATTAAAGGGGTCAGTCAAAAAAAGAGATGTTAATTAATCAAAGGTCCAACTGATCACCACGTATGTATTGTAAATATGCGGTTACGAATAATCCAGCCAAAGTAATAGGAATTAGACCTAAGACGATTCCAAATAGAAAAACTTCAATCATTTCAATTTATTTGAAAGGAGAAAAAGAAAGGTAATATCTATCCCTAAATATTAATCTCTATTGCCCATGAATATCAATAACTAATAATTGATAATTAACACGGTAAGGAACTATAGAATATATGGAATAGGACAGAAAACTTTGTTTTTATTAATTGTTCGTTCATTCAATTAATTTTCAAATAAGTCGTATCTTACTCAGACCAATAAATAGAGCTGAGGTTATAGTTAAAGCCGCTAGTAAAAAACCGAAATAACTAGTTAGAGTAGGCATGAAGGAGCTAAATGAAATATGTTCTTTTTATACATATGTTTATAAAGCACTTACCTAAGTTTCAATTTTTAAAAGAGACGGGGATAAGCAAAAATACCAATTGAAAGAATAAGTTCAATTGAAATTTTTTGATTCATCAATCATTCTAAACGGTATTCACAAAAATAGAGCGGCAGGACAAGAGTAGAAAAGAAAAAGAAATAGATTC
>NW_028322787.1:0-5000 GCF_047325235.1 Durio zibethinus
AACAGGTATTACTGGCATAAAATCTACGATTGGATTCAAAAAAGCATAGGCCTCGGGCAATTTGGCGAATAAAAAACTACTCGAAAAAAGGGCAGAATTCAAACAGATACAGATCAAATTAAAGATATTAAGATTAAGCATAACAAAATTTTGTTCTTGGAGATAATTTTGATTGAGTTATTAATATGTTTTTTTGATATAAGGAAAAAAATGAAGAAAGGAAAATAAGGCAGACTAAACAATACTTCTTTGAACTCACCCAATCAAAAAGCCTTCAATTCTTACAAGAGAATAGAAGAAATCATACTTTCATACAATATCTTAATTGAATTATATGTAATGATCAATAAATTCGGTTTAATTCTCTATCCATACGTGCCAAAATCCTAGCAAGAATCTAATCTATTCCATAGTTATTTGGAACTGGAATTGACGAACAGGGAATACCCATATTAGTGTTTAGTAGTTTCAAATAGAAATCTAAATGGGGCGTGGCCGAGTGGTAAGGCAACGGGTTTTGGTCCCGCTATTCGAAGGTTCGAATCCTTTCGTCCCAGAGCCTACTCTTTTTATATATCAGAATAACGATATCCGAATCTAAATTGCTCTTTTTTTTTTAACAACCTTCTTTCTAAGAGTCAAATATTGGAGAAAATGTGATTCTTGCTTTTGATTTTTAATGATTTCTTAAGATTGGCACTCGAAGAACTGTGAGATTGGCGAATCTATTCTATCGAGTTATTTGATCTATCGAGTTATTTGAAGATGCAAGGCAGATTCAAAAAGATTAGTTTATTTGTGTTATTTATAATATTCGTAATATTATTATTATTAATTATATTATTAATTTCTTATTAATTAGAATAGAAAAGCTTAATATTAATAAAAGTATAAAAAAATAAAAATATATTGTATTCATACAATATGGGTTAATTTGAATTCTTATTGAGGCTTTTTCTTCCTAAATTATCTATTTATTTCATATAGATTCATATAGAAGGAAATTGATTTCATATAGAAGGAAAAAGTATAGATAGATTACTATGTATCGACTGAACCAATGACTATTCATGATTCCATAATTGAATCAATGTTCCAAACTAGAGGAATGTTATGGTAAAACTTCGTTTGAAACGATGTGGTAGAAAGCAACGTGCGACTTGAAGGACATGATCGGCTGTGGATGTCAAAACCCACCACCTTCCATTATGTAGAAATGAAGGTGCTTTTGGCTCGACATCCTTTGTTCTGTTCTATTATAATCCGTCTTTTTGTTGGGTTGTAATGTAAATAGTACAGGATGGAGCTCGAAGAGAAACATCCATTTTTCAGGGGCAAGGATCTAGGGTTAATTAATGGAAATAAATAAGTTGGAACAACTTCGTAAGTCTATTTTTGATATAGAAATCGAAAAGCTCCGATTCAAACTATTTTCAAATCAAAAAGAAAAATTGTTGGAATTGGTAAAACTCTTTCGATCAAAAGTGTATAATGCGGGAATTAATCGTTCATATGATTCTTTGATAGAAAGAAAAAAAGAGAGAAAAAGGGGCATGTTGCTGCCATTTTTGAAATGATTAAATATCGCCGAAGTAATGTCTAAACCCAATGATTCAAGACAAAGATAAAGGATCCTAGAACAAGGAAATACCCTTTTCAATTGTCTCAACAACTAGATCAAAATGAAGAATCGAAATCGATTCTAAACGAGACAAACAAAAAAAGGGGTTAGAGACCACTCAATAAAAGAATGCCTAAGGATTTTTTTTTGAGCATTTTGAGAGTTATTTGACTTGAGTTATGAGAGTACGAATGCTTTTTTCTTCTTTTTTTTTGAAAAAAAAAAGACGGGTTTAAATGTCTAATTGATTTGCCGGGTTTATGGATCTTTTTGACATTCTAATTACATACATTATAATTCCATACATAGACATAACTTTTAATAGACATAACTTTTAATCATTTTTTTTTTTTTTTCTCGAGCCGTACGAGGAGAAAACTTCTTATACGTTTCTAGGGGGGGGGTATTATTTAACTACATCTATCCCAATGAGCCGTTTATCGAATCGTTGCAATTGATGTTCGATCCCGAAGAGAGGGAAGAGATCTTCGAAAAGTTGGTTTTTATGATCCGATAAATAATCAAACCCATTTGAATGTTCCCGCTATTCTCTATTTCCTTGAAAAAGGAGCTCAACCCACAGGAACTGTCCATGATATTTTAAAGAAGGCCGGGGTTTTTACGGAACTTAGTCTTAATCAAACAAAATTCAATTAATGAAATACAAAAAAGAGGGGGTGGATGACTCATATCTAGCTTTGTATAAATTTTTCTTTATAATTTCCTCCCCCCTCTTTTGTTTTATTCATACTTTTTTATTTATTATTCGTATTTCTTATTGCTTTGCTACTATAGAATACCGTGTTCTATAACAGATTTTATTGAGCTAATTTTATTGATATAAAATATAGAGAAAAAAGATCAATTGAATAAATGAAGTAATTGCATTTAAAAAAATAACATAAAATAAGATAAAAAAAAAAAAATAACATAAAATAAGATAAAAAAACAGAGAAAATAACAAGAAAAAATAACATATAAAAATAGAAAATATTAATAATAATTAATAATAAATAATAATAATTAATAATAAATAATTAATAATAAATATTATAATAATAAATATTATAATAATAAATATTATAATAATAAAAATAATAAATATTATAATAATAAATATTATTAATAATAAAAATAATAAATATTATAATAATAAATATTATTAATAATAAAAATAATAAATATTATAATAATAAATATTATTAATAATTAATAATAAAAAATACAATATAATAAAAAAAAAAAAAAAAATTGACTTAATTCTTTTTTTCATTGTATTTTTTTATAGTCTTTTTTATATTCTTTATTCTTTTCTCAACATTTATATTCAAAATTTACAATCATATTGACAACAGTGTATCGAACAAATATAATTCGATCGTAGATAAATAGATCTATTTATCCCCGCCCACAAGTTTGGCACTTCACTTCATTCAAATAATGGGTTCTTTCTTTGAATTTGTTGTGATACAAGAAGTTTTTTTTATTGTAATTGTATATTGTATTGAAAAAAAAAAAAAAAAATGGATAACAATGGAATGAATAAGACAGGAGGCGGTCCACAAATTTTCACTTATTCTATTTCTATGTTTTTATCTTAGAATTTCGTGTATTTTTATTTTATTCAAATTTTTGCTAATTTCATGTTTTGATTGCCTCGTGCAATTCCATTTTTTTTTTATTCCGATTTTTTTCGGGTTGCTAACTCAACGGTAGAGTACTCGGCTTTTAAGTGCGACTAGCATCTTTTACACATTTGTATGAAGAAAGGGATTCGTTCATACCATCGGTACAGTTTGTAAGACCACGACTGATCCTGAAAGGAGTGGATGGAAAAAAGAGCATGTCGTATCAATGGAGAATTCTAAGAATCCATTTTTTTTCCGGATCAGTCCAAAAAAAAAAATCGTCTTTGAATTTTTGGTGCGGAACAAAAAAAATTAATTGAATTCAAAGTTGGGTCGAGTGAATAAATGGATAGAGCTCTACGGCCCCAATTATAGGGAAACAAAAAGTAACGAGCTTCTGTTCGCAATTTGAATGATTACCCGATCTAATTAAACGTTAAAAATAAATTAGTGCCTAATGCGGTAAAGGTTTTTCTCATGAGTAAATTATCGATTTTTTTATGAGTCCTAATTATTAGTTATTCCCTTTATGGGTTAGACATGAATGTGTATAAGAAGCAGTATATTGATAAAGAAAAGATATTTTTTTTTTTTTTTCCAAAATCAAAAGAGCGATTGGGTTGAAAAAATAAAGGATTTCTAGCCATCTTCTTATCCTATAACGAACATAAATCAATTAGATGGCAAAAGATAGGATAGAGAATCCGTTGATGAATCTACCTGTCTCCGAGGTATCTATTATTTTCTTACTATAATACCTTGTTTTGACTGTATCGCACTATGTATCATTTGATAACCGAATAGATCCCCTATACTTTGGTTCAAATCGAATTTGAAATGGAGGAATTTCAAGTATATTTAGAACTAAATAGATCTCGCCGACATGATTTCCTATACCCACTTATTTTTCGGGAGTATATTTATGCACTTGCTCATGATCATGGTTTAAATAAATCGATGATTTTTTTGGAAAATCAGGGTTATGGTAATAAATTCAGTTCACTAATTGTGAAACGTTTAATTATTCGAATGGATCAACAGAATCATTTGATTATTTCTGCTAATGATTCCAACCAAAATCCTTTTTTGGGCACAACAATAATTTATATTCTCAAATGATATCGGTGGGATTTGCAGTCATTGTGGAAATTCCATTTTCCTTACGATTAGTATCTTACTCACAAGGGGAAGAAGTCGCAAAATCCCATAATTTCCAATCAATTCATTCAATATTTCCTTTTTTAGAGGACAAATTCTCACATTTAAATTATGTGTTAGATGTACTAATACCTTACCCCATCCATCTAGAAATCTTGGTTCAAGCCCTTCGCTACTGGATAAAAGATGCTTCTTCTTTGCATTTATTACGGTTCTCTCTCTACGAGTATTGTAATTTGAAGAGTTTTATTACTCCAAAGAAATCTATTTCTATTTTTAATCCAAGATTATTCTTGTTCCTATATAATTCTCATGTATGTGAATACGAATCCATTTTCCTTTTTCTCCGTAATCAATCTTCTTATTTACGATCAACATCTTCTGGATTCTTTCTTGAACGAATTAATTTCTATGGAAAAATAGAGTATCTTGTAGAAGTCTTTTATAATGATTTTCAGAACAACCTATGGTTGTTCAAAGACCCTTTCATACATTTTTTTAGGTATCAAGGAAAGGCAATTCTGGCATCAAAGGATACGTCTCTTCTGATGAATAAGTGGAAATATTACTTTGTCGATTTATGGAAATATTAT
>NW_028322787.1:32500-50937 GCF_047325235.1 Durio zibethinus
TATATTTCTATATATGTATATGGAAAGTTCAAAAATCATCATATAATATCATATAATAATGAATAACCATATAATAATATCATATAATAATATCATATAATGATGAATAATCATATAATCATATAATAATATCATATAATAATGAATAATCCAGAAAAAAAAAATTAGTTAAAATTTTTAATTATTAACTATTTTTAAATTCATAAATTAAAATATAAAAATATAATAATATAAAATAATATAATATAAAATAATATAAAAATATAAATGAAAATTTTCATAAAATTTTAAATTATATTTAAAAATGAAAATTTTAAAATAAAGTAGTAAATTACTAAAAAAATGAATACATAAAATAAATACAACAATAGATAAAAAGAGATGCGACTTCCCCCTACATATTTTATACTTTCTCCTACAAAAAAACTTGTAATGCCTACTCCATTTGTAATTCCATCGATTACTCGCCTATCAAAAAAATGAGTTAGTTCGGACAATCCTCTTATACCTTTTGTTAAGGATATTGAATAAAACGTATCTATGTAACCACGATTATATGACCAATCGTATATCAAATATATTATTTTATCCAAGAAAATTCTTTTAGGACCCCTTTTTGCAAACGAATTTAGTAAGTTCAAATTTTGTAAAGATGAATAAAAAGGCTTATATAAAAGGAATGCTGTAAATATTCCAAAACAAGCTATACTCACTGAAAAAGTTGCATTTGTTAAAAATTGATACCAATCCTCAAAATCATTTGAATTTTGATGTAAAAGATTTATAGATGGAGTTAATAATTTGGATAATATATCCAAATGTATTCCTTCTTGATTAAAAGGAATTGCTATGGCTCCAACAAAAAAAGTAAATAGAACCAGTATAAGCATAGGAAATAACATAGTATTATCCGATTCATGAGGATAAGAAAAAGCCTTCTTGTAGCCAAAATTCGTAATAGTAATAAGAGCCCCTTTTTTTACATTACCACCAATTCTATATGGCTTCTCATTATTATTCATTGTTAATAAATTATTCATTGTTAATAAAGGGGATAAAGGAAAATTTCTGTTAATCATTGTTTGCTCTTCTTTTTTACCCCATAGTTTTATTGAATAGAAGGAGCTACCTTTTTTGCCACTATAATTTTGAAAATTAATGTTTAAATGTCCTTCAAAAGTAAGTAAATAGATCCGAAACATATAAAATGCTGTTAATCCGGCCGTGGACCAAGCTATTATTGCAAAAATCGGTGAATACAACCAACTGTCACTAAGAATTTCATCTTTGGACCAAAAACAAGCAAGGGGTGGAATACCACAAAGAGAAAGTGTACCCACTAAAAAAGCAATTTGTGTAATTGGCACATGCTTTCTTAAACCGCCCATAAAAACCATATTCTGGCTTTTATCTGGAGAATATCCAACAATAGCTTCCATGGAATGAATAATGGATCCGGATCCTAAAAACAACAATGCCTTCGAATAAGCATGAGTAATCAAATGAAATAAAGCGGCTCGATAAGACCCCATACCTAGAGCTACCATCATATAACCCAGTTGGGACATTGTAGAATAGGCTAAACCCCTCTTAATATCTTTTTGAGCAAGAGCTAAAGTAGCCCCTAATAATACTGTTATTATACCTATCAAAGATATTAGATTCATTATGTAAGGTATAACTATGAAAAGAGGAAGAAGGCGGGCTACAAGAAAAATTCCCGCTGCTACCATAGTGGCAGCATGTATAAGAGCCGAAATAGGAGTAGGCCCCTCCATGGCATCAGGTAACCATACATGAAGGGGAAACTGCGCAGATTTAGCAACTGCGCCGGCAAATAATAAAGAGGCACATAAAGTAACAAATAAAAAATGAACCTCATTATTATAAATCACGTTATTAAATATTTCGAACAAATCTTGAAATTCGAAACTTCCCGTTATCCAATAAAAACCTAAGATTCCTAATAATAAACCAAAATCGCCTATCCCGATTAGTTACAAACGCTTTTTGACAAGCGTTTGCCGCAACAGGTCGTGTGAACCAAAACCCTATTAATAGATAAGAACACATTCCAACCAATTCCCAAAAAATATAAATTTGTATCAAATTAGAACTAGTAACTAATCCCAACATTGAAGTATTGAATAAACTCATATAAGCAAAAAATCTCAAATATCCTTGATCATGAGACATATAATTGTCACTATAAATAAGAACAAAAATTCCAACAGTAGTGATTAATATTGACATAATAGAGGTAAGTGAATCAATAAAGTAGCCAAACTCGAAAGAAAAATCATTATTGATGGTCCAAGACCATCCATATTGATAGATAGAACTTCTATTTATTTGCTGAATAGACAGATCGACCGAAAAAATCATAACTATACTTAACAATAAAATATTGGGAAAAGCCCACATACGACGAAGATTTTTTGTTGCCGTCGGAAAAAGTAGGAGTCCCATTCCTATTAAAATAGGAATTGGAAGTGGCACAAAAGGTATGATCCATGAATATTGATATGTATGCTCCATAAAAACTTTTTTCTTATTCTTTCTTAATTAATCGTTTCTGATTCACCGGCTCTTATCTCTTTTGATGGAAAGGGAGCAATAATACAATCAAGATATTACAAAGTTAACTGGAATTTTCTATTATTAATCTTTTAATCTTTCTCAAATATTTCAAAAATATTCAAATTTCGAAGTTAGAAGTAATCAAATGATATCACCGAGTTACTAATGGAAAAAAAAAATATTCTTTTTTTTTTTCAAAATTATGTATCCTTTAACAGATTAATTACGAGTCTCATTCGAATTTGATTGAAAATGAAAATTGGGCATACTCTCTCTTCGAGCTTGACCAATTACCAATTAATAGAAAAAAATTCAAGTTTGTTTTTTATTAGGTAAATAAAATGGTTTTTTTACATTTTTTTGTTTTGATGTATTTTTCGTGTATAAATGGAGATGTATAAATTATAAATGTAGGACGACAAAAAAAATAGGCAGAGATAGAGAAGGAAAGACTCTTTTTTACGTTTTTTTGATTTCATCAATTCAATTTATATATCATAATAGATCCTAATCTATCCTATAGATTTGAATGGAGATATAAAAAAGAAAGGTACCAATAAATTAAATACAAATTCTTCTTTTTTTCTGGATAGTGTATGGAATATAAATAAAAAAAGGTTATATCATATTTTTTTTTTTTTTTTTTTTCTAGAATAGAAGCATTTTATGTTATTTTCCCATCTCTATTTAGTTCTTATGAAATTTATATAGTAGTATATAGATAATTATAATCTAGAAAATCTATTAATCTAGAAAATCTATAGGAATAGATAAATAATGACATAAAGACACCGATCATTTTGTTTTAAAAATAGATGTCTTTGACATCCAACTATAGCACTAAATAACCTTTTTTTTGAATGGCAGTTCCAAAAAAACGTACTTCTACATCAAAAAAGCGTATTCGAAAAAATGTTTGGAAAAAGAAAGGATATTGGGCGGCGTTGAAAGCTTTTTCATTATCGAGATCTATTTTTACGGGTAATTCAAAAAGTTTTTTTGTACGACAAATAATTTTTTTTTAATCTGAATTGGTTTAACTCGAATAAGATACAAAGGTTTTCTTTTTTGAATATCTTTTTTTTTTTTCATTTCCGGGATGGGGATTCTCATTTTCCCCATCGCCCCATTTGGTATCTTAGTGTTATAATAATTTGTTATTTTTATAATATTCAATTTCAATTTATAATAATAAATAATTAAATAATTAAATAATAAAAATTTGTATATTTATACTATAGCTATATCGGAGCACATATATATAAGAGCTTTAACTGGGTTGTTGAAACTAATCCATTAAGTTTCAATTTTGTAACTTTATGAATCATTATTTCTCTGAATTACTATATATCCTTCCCTTGCTTTCAACCCAATTGAGAAAACTCCCTTTATAATTTAGTGGATATACAAATAATGTATCAATTTAAAATGATCTAAAAAAATTCTATGTTTGTATAAGAAGATGAATCAAGACATATTTTTAGAATTCGAAATTCGAAATACTTTTTTGAAGTATGGTACAATTATGACAGGAATCGAAACGCTTTTTATATAACGTAACGTGTACAACCCAATATCTAGTTGGTTTGATAAATCCTTAAAACGCAAAATCCTAACGATTAATACAAAGCTATGCAAATTACATAAATCTTTTGAAATCATTGGATGTGGTGCTGAAATTGTGATCTCTAAAAATAATATTTTTTCATTCATTTATTCATTCAATTGATAAGCATTTTTTTTTTTATAGATTCATAAAAATCATATAAAAGAATGAGAGATGAATCATTAAAAAATTAAAATGATAAAGAACATTTTTTTGTTGAATTCTATCTATGAATTGAAGTTACAACTAGTTAGTTTAGTTACAATAGAGGAGTTCTCTTTTAGGAAAACACAAACTATAAAATCTCTGTTGAAATAATTAAATATTAAATTAAATATTAAATAAAAAAAAGGATAATTAAATAAAACGATAAATAATAAAGATTCTTTTTGAACCTTCAAATTGCTATTTAAACGAGTTTTTATTCATCAATTTAAATTAAATGCTTCTTTTACATTTTACATTGAATTGACCCCTTCACCTTCAATCTCGACGATTGAATAAAAAATGGCTTATTATGATTTCGAGCAAGCCGCTATGGTGAAATCGGTAGACACGCTGCTCTTAGGAAGCAGTGCTAGAGCATCTCGGTTCGAGTCCGAGTAGCGGCATAGTATCTTCTAAAAGAGATAGAATAAGTCCTATAATGAATTTAATTCCTGATTTCCATTCCATAAAATCTAGAAACCCTCGCTTTTTTCAGAATTCTTATGATTTTTTCAACTTTAGAGCATATATTAACTCATATATCCTTTTCGGTCGTTTCAATTGTAATTACAATTCATTTTTTAACCTTATTCTTATTAGTCGATGAAGTCGTAGGACTATATGATTCATCAGAAAAGGGCATGATAGTTACCTTTTTCTGTATAACAGGATTATTAGTCACTCGTTGGATTTATTCAGGACATTTCCCATTAAGTGATTTATATGAATCATTAATCTTTCTTTCATGGGGTTTCTCCCTTATTCATATGGTTTACTATTTTAAAAAGCGTAAAAATGATTTAAGCGCAATAACCGCACCAAGTGTTATTTTTACCCAAGGCTTTGCCACTTCGGGTCTTTTAACCAAAATGCATCAATCCGCAATATTAGCGCCTGCTCTCCAATCCCAGTGGTTAATGATGCACGTAAGTATGATGGTATTAGGCTATGCAGCTCTTTTATGTGGATCATTATTATCAGTAGCTCTTCTAGTCATTACATTTCGAAAAGCCATAAAAATTATTGGTAAAAACAATAATTTATTAAATCAGTCATTTTCGTTTGGCGAAATCCAATACATGAATGAAAGAAGCAATGTTTTATTAAACACTTATTTTCTTTCTTCTAAAAATTTTTACAGGTATCAATTGACTCAACAATTGGATCGTTGGAGTTATCGTATTATTAGTCTCGGGTTTATCTTTTTAACCATAGGAATTCTTTCGGGAGCCGTATGGGCTAATGAGGCGTGGGGATCATATTGGAATTGGGACCCAAAGGAAACTTGGGCATTTATTACTTGGACCGTATTCGCGATTTATTTACATACCCGAACAAATAAAAATTTGGAAGGTGTAAATTCCGCACTTGTGGCTTCTATGGGATTTCTTATAATTTGGATATGCTATTTTGGGGTCAATCTATTAGGAATAGGTTTACATAGTTATGGTTCATTTACATTAACATCTAATTGAATTGAATAAAAAGGCTAAGCCTAACAAATACTAAGATAGGACAGCGTATATATAAGAAAACTTATTGTAAGCTGTCAAGAACCTTTTGAATCACTCCACTACTTGATTCAAAAGGTTCTAACAAAAGCCAAAGATGTCTGATTAAAATTCAATTTAATTCTTTTACCTTTTTTTACTTAACTTAAACTTAAGAGAAGAAAAAAGACTTCTTTCTTTTTTTTTTCACTGTACAACGAACAATTTTAAAAATCATAGGATTACTTTTTGATTTTTTGTTTTATTCATCAAAACTATCTATAAAAATAATTATATAGAATAGTTTCGACCTTCTCACCTGATAATGAGAGGACAAAATCCGGATAAATACCAATACCTATTACTGGTAGAAAGATAGAGATCGAAACAAATAACTCTCGTGGTCCAGAATCAAAAAAATAAGAACTTTGAGCATTAAATAGCTTGTATCCATAGAACATTTGACGTGACATAGATAATGAATAAATAGGAGTTAATATCATTCCAATTGACATTACGAAAGTAATTAGTATTTTTGGCATTAAAAAATATTTTTGGCTGGTAATTATTCCAAAAAAGACTATCAACTCTGCAACAAAACCACTCATGCCCGGTAATGCAAGAGAAGCCATCGATAAGATACTGAACATCGTAAATATTTTTGGAATCGGAATAGCCATTCCACCCATTTCGTCGAGATAAAAAAGACGCATTCTATCATAACTCGTTCCTGCCAAGAAAAAAAGTGCAGCACCGATAAATCCATGAGATATTATTTGTAAAATAGCTCCGTTGAGTCCCGTATCAGTTATAGAGCCAATTCCTATAATTATGAAACCCATATGAGATACGGAGGAATAGGCTATTCTTTTTTTTAAATTCCGTTGACCAAGAGATGTTGAAGCTGCATAAATTATTTGCATTGTACCCACTATTATCAACCAGGGAGAAAATATGGAATGAGCGTGGGGTAATAATTCCATATTGATGCGAACTAATCCATACGCTCCCATTTTTAATAAAATTCCGGCTAGAAGCATACAAGTACTGTAATGTGCCTCCCCATGGGTGTCTGGTAACCACGTATGTAAGGGTATAATCGGCGATTTGACAGCAAAAGCAATAAGAAATCCAATATAGAATATGATTTCCAGTGCGACAGGATACGATTGATTAGCTAATGTTTCAAAATTTAATGTTGGTTCATTAGAACCGTATAAACCGATACCCAAAACTCCTATTAATAAAAAAATGGAACCCCCCGCAGTGTACAAAATAAATTTTGTAGCCGAGTACAGACGTTTCTTTCCCCCCCACATGGATAGAAGTAGATAAACGGGAATTAATTCGAACTCCCACATGATGAAAAAAAGTAAAAGGTCTCGAGAAGAAAATGATCCTATTTGACCACTGTACATTGCTAGCATCAAGAAATGGAATAATCGCGAATCTCGAGTAACTGGCCAAGCCGCCAAAGTAGCTAAAGTAGTGATAAATCCTGTCAGTAAAATGGGCCCTATAGAAAGTCCATCTATTCCCAATCTCCAGTAAAAATCAAAAAAATTTATCCATTTATAATCTTCCTCCAGCTGGATTAATGGATCGTCCAATCGGAAATGATAACAAAATGCATAGGTTGTTAGAAGGAGTTCAAATATGCATATACACATAGTATACCACTTAATTAGCTTATTTCCTCTATGAGGAAGAAAGAAAATTAAAGAACCTGCAGATATTGGTAAAACTACAATTATTGTTAACCAAGGAAAATAATTCGTGGTAAAGACAAGATGCACTTGGACCAGAAAAACCCGTGCTCAAAAAAGATTTTTTTTGAGCACGGGTTTTTTCAGTAAAAAAAAAATAAAATGGATTCAAAATGTATTCAAGTGGGGTTTTCGGGAACGTATCAATAAGCTAGACCCATACTTCGAGTTGTTTCATGCCATAAATAAACTCGAACGCTCAAGAAATCTGTTGGACAAGCGGATTCACATCTCTTACAACCAACACAGTCTTCTGTTCTTGGAGCGGAAGCAATTTGCTTAGCTTTACATCCATCCCAAGGTATCATTTCTAACACATCGGTGGGGCAGGCTCGGACACATTGAGTACACCCTATACATGTATCATAAATTTTTACTGAATGTGACATGGGATCTATAATTTTTTGAACATCATAAAATTTCAATCTAGTAAACTTGTAAATGAATCATTATAGTTAAACACCAGATGAATCAACGATTTACCAGAAATTTTCTAATCAATTTCCTTCGGGATCAACTCATAAGAAAGGACCAAGATACTTTGATTTCTTACGTTTTCGAAAACATGATGTAGATTCCAACATATTGGACATGCTAATTCAAATTGGTGAATCTTATAATTTAATATTATTAATATTACTTATTCAACAAAGTTGATTGATTGATACGCGTTGATTTTCTGTTACGATAAATTGAGGAAACAATAGCTGATCCAATAGCTGCTTCAGCGGCTGCAATAGCTATAACAAAAATTGATAAAATATTTCCTTTTAATTGCCGACTATCAAAAAAATCAGAAAATGTTACAAAATTTATATTAACCGCATTCAGTATAAGTTCAAGACACATAAGGGCCCGAACCATATTTCGACTCGTGATCAATCCATAAATACCGATAGAAAATAAATAGGCACTCAAAACAAGTATATGTTCGAGCATCATTGACCAACTCCTTATCAATTTCGATTCATTTTAATATGAACAATAATTCAACGGATTTGATTGACTAGAATAGAATATAACAAAAAGAATATATTGGAAATATCTCGAATAAACGAATTTCTATTTTATATTTTATACACGAACAAGAATTCAAGGAAAATAGATGCGATAAGACAGAAAAAAGTTTAATTTGGATTGCTTGCTATTCCTAGTTAGAAAGATTTATTACTGACGAGCCACAGCAATTGCACCTATCAAAGCAACTAAAAGAATTAGTGAAATGAATTCAAATGGAAGAAAAAAATCTGTTGCTAAATGAATTCCAATTTGTTGACTATTACTTATCAAATCTTGTTCTATAATTTGGTTTGATCTTGTAGTCCAAATAATCCCGTACCATGATGTATCTAATATAGTAGTAATTAGCGAAACAAGAATACTTGTACAAATCAACGAAGTAAGGCCATTCCCAATGGTCCACAGATTAAAATTTTTATAATATTCTGAACCATTCATGAACATCACAGCAAATAGGATTAAAACATTTATGGCTCCCACATAAATAAGAAGCTGGGCAGCAGCTACAAAATGAGAATTTGAGAGAATATAGAATAAGGATATACAAACAAGAACCAATCCCAATGAAAAGGCAGAAAAAATTGGATTGGTAAGTAATACCACTCCCAGGCCCCCTAATATAAGACCCGATCCCAGAAAAACTAAAAGAAAATCGTGTATTGGTCCAGGCAAATCCATTATATGTAAAATAAGAGATAAATAAATCGAAATGCTTTTCATGATCTTATTGACCCGACCAGGAATTTTTTTTTTATGATACGTTCCTAATTGAATAAAATCCTAATCTATTAGGTGTGAATTGATCTAAGTACAATTATTGTTTCGTTTTTAATTCTTTTTTTTTGTTCGGTTCGAAAGGGTATTTTGTTTTTTGAAACTATATATTTCGAAATAATTACGAATATATTAATAGATTTTCAAGAAAAATGAATTCGAAATTCTTATCAACCAGTTAATTTGTAATTGAATTTTTATTTATTGACCAAACAAAGAGTAAAGGCCTCATTCTTTTAAGTCAAACCAAATATTCTTTTAACTTAAACCAAAACGGAACCTTAAAAGAATTGGAAATTTCTCTTTAATAGAATAGGAGGTTTACTTACTCAGTTTTTCTTTGAGGCGAATTCAAAATTGTTCGAATTGTATAATCGTCAATTACTGACATTGGTAAACGGCCCAAAGCAATTTGATTATAATTCAATTCGTGACGGTCGTAAGTAGAAAGTTCATATTCTTCAGTCATTGATAAACAATTTGTTGGACAATACTCAACGCAGTTACCACAAAATATACAAATTCCGAAATCAATACTGTAATTAAGCAATCGTTTTTTTCTAATATCCGTTTCAAATTTCCAATCAACAACAGGCAGATCTATAGGGCATACACGAACACATACTTCACAAGCAATGCATTTATCAAATTCAAAATGGATTCGCCCACGGAAACGCTCTGATGCGATTAATTTTTCATAAGGGTATTGAATAGTTACAGGTAAACGATTTGCGTGGGATAAGGTAATCATGAAACCTTGACCAATGTACCTTGCTGCTCGGACTGTTTGGTGGCCATAATTCATGAACCCAGTTACCATAGGGAACATATCGTGAATATCTATGAATAATTTTATGTTTGTTTCTTTCTCTTGTTTGAACCAAGTCATGAATCTCGTATTCTTTTTTTCTTTACAGTGAAAGAAGTTGGAAAGAAGTTGTTAATAATAGATTACCGAGAGAAATGGGTAAAAGAAATTTCCATCCAAGATTTAATAATTGGTCCATTCTTAACCTAGGTAAAGTCCATCTTGTTGCGATAGAAATAAACAAAAACAAATAAGTTTTAGCTAATGTAATAAAGATACCAATTGTCGTTCCAAAGATTCCATTCATTTTATTTATTTCAAATAGCTCAGGGACGAATACGTACGGAATGGAAATATTCCAACCCCCCAAGTAAAGAACTGTTACAAATAAGGAAGAAAGTAATAGATTTAGATAGGAAGCAACATAAAATAAACCAAATTTGATACCCGAATATTCGGTTTGATACCCTGCTACTAATTCTTCCTCGGCTTCTGGTAAATCAAAAGGTAATCTCTCACATTCTGCTAGAGAAGAAATTAGAAAAACGATAAACCCTATTGGCTGACGCCACAAATTCCATCCCCAAACCCCATATTTTGATTGCGCCTCAACTATATCAACTGTACTTGAGCTGTTAGATAATTATAGTCGATGATAACATCACTGTTCCCATCGCTAGTCCAAAACCGTACATGAGGTTTTCAACTCATACGGCTCCTCGTGGGTCACAAATAAATTTAAGGACCGAATCAGTATTATTTCTCTTCGTATGGTTGTAGAATAGATAGAGAAAAAATGGATTGGAAGGTCCAAAATTATACCAATGGAATTCTGTCTGCTATATTATGAAGAATAAAAAAAGTGCTTCTGAATTGATCTCGCCCGTTACTAATTTCAATTTTTATTTGTTGAGTAATAACTTAAGCCTTCAATAAAATACTTCTTGTAGAAATATCAATAGATATTTCAACCCATTGTTTTCGATTACGAAAAAAATTAAATATTACATTAGCTCATAAATCATGACACAGATTATATCTCTCTATATATATGAAAGAAAGAATAAAAAAAAAAAAAATATTTATTTTTTATTCTTTCTTTTTCGTTCCTATTCTTCTTTCTGATCTGAGAAAATTACGAATGGGGGCTTAAACTAAAAAATAGTAAAGGATTATTTCGTTCCTGATAGTCATTACTTTAATCGGTGGATAGGAGCATACTCTGGACCGGAATCGTGGGTAGTACTGCCTACTCATTTCTACTAGATTTAAAGCCCCAATTAGTATTCTTTTTATGTTATCCAGAAATATCCTTTTTATATAATTTACATAATCTCCATTACTAATCCTTTGTGTATTTTGGTGTTCCTAACCATCCACTCATTTTTTTGTTCAATCCCCCGTTTGGTTTGGCAATACATGTATGGGAATCTATACAAAGGATAGCCAAAACTCTATACGGTTGATCTTTTGAGCCCGCTTCAAGCTAGATTGACTAATCAACCCGTCTTGGGGTAAAGACTTCTTCCACTTATGTTTTCTTCCACTTAACTCTTGTACATAGGAAATGAGATTAAATTTTTTTTTGTTTAATTTACTGCGAATTTATAAGCTGCTTTCTTTCACTCATATATAACTATCTAATTTAGTTTATCAACCTGAAGGATAATAAAATAACGAAGATATCTATTCAATCCATTCAGCTTATTTTATAGAACGAAAGGAATAGGGAAAAGAAAAGTTTATATTTCAACGAATCGCACGTAGAGATATTGATAAAACACATAGAGTTAATGGTATTTCATAACTAATCGATTGAGCAGCAGCTCGCAGACCACCTAAAAAGGAATATTTATTATTTGATCCGTATCCTGACATAAGAAGTCCAACAGGAGCAATACTTGAAATGGCAATCCATAAAAAAATACCGATATTGAGATCGGCTAAAATAAGGCGAGAGCTAAAAGGAATTACTGAAAAACTTAGTAAAATGGATATGACTGCTATAGACGGTCCAATACGGAATAAACGAGTATTTCCTCTAGATGGAAGAATATTCTCTTTGAAAAGCAGTTTTGTTCCATCTGCTAGAGCTTGAAGAATTCCCAAAGGGCCGGCGTATTCAGGCCCAATACGTTGTTGTATTCCTGCAGATATTTCTCTTTCTAACCATACAATTACTAGTACACCTATTGTGATTCCCAATACAAGAGTCAAAATAGGGACAAACATCCATATGATCCCATAGACCTCTTTTAAGGATTCCAATCTGTAAAAGGAATTGATATCTTCTACTTCTGTTGTATAAATTATCATTTCAACGATCAACTTCTCCCATAATGATATCTATGCTACCTAGTATCGTCATAATATCAGCCAATTTCATTCTTTTAACTAACTGAGGAAGAATTTGCAAATTGATAAAACCCGGCGGGCGAATTTTCCATCTCCAAGGAAAACCACTTTGATCTCCTATCAGAAAAATTCCTAATTCTCCCTTTGGGGCTTCCATTCTCGCATAAAGTTCTTGTCTCGGTAATTCAAATGTAGGAGAAGGTTTTTTACTAATGAATCGATATTCAAAATCATTCCATTCTGGATCCCTTTCTCGATCAAAACATCGGATTTCTAAATTCTCATAGGGACCCCCCGGAATTCCTTCCAGGGCCTGTTGAATTATTTTTATGGATTCCGTCATTTCACTGATTCGGACTAAATAACGAGCTAATGAATCTCCTTCTTTTTGCCACTGGATTTCCCAATCAAATTCGTCGTAACACTCATAATGATCAACTTTACGAAGATCCCATTTGATTCCAGAGGCTCGTAGCATTGGGCCGGATAGACCCCAATTTATTGCTTCTTCTCCACCAATAACCCCTACCCCTTCAACTCGTTCTAAAAAAATAGGATTTCGCGTAATAAGTTTTTGATATTCAACAATTCCTGTTAAAAAATAATCACAGAAATCCAAACATTTATCTATCCAGCCATAGGGTAGATCGGCCGCTACTCCTCCGATACGAAAATAATTATGCATCATTCTCATACCGGTGGCAGCTTCGAATAGATCATATACTAATTCTCTTTCTCTGAAAATATAGAAAAAGGGGGTCTGTGCACCAATATCGGCCATAAAAGGTCCAAGCCATAATAGATGAGAAGCTATACGACTCAACTCCAACATAATTACTCTGATATAGCTGGCTCTTTTAGGGACTTGAATATTGCCCAATTGTTCTGGTCCATTTACGGTTATTGCTTCCGTGAACATAGTGGCTAAATAATCCCAACGTGTTACATAAGGCAAATATTGTATAATTGTTCGGTTTTCCGCAATTTTTTCCATTCCTCTGTGTAAATAACCTAATATTGGTTCACAGTCAACAACATCTTCACCATCTAGAGTAACGATGAGACGAAGAACACCGTGCATTGATGGGTGGTGAGGTCCCATATTGACTATCATAAGGTCTTTTTCTGTAGCTGATAGATTCATAAGTTTTTCCTCGATTCATTCTTACATGAATTGTTGAAAACGAAAAGAAGTACATCAAAATGAAAAATATAATAAATCGACTAATTCAATCAAATTAACGATTTTTTGATTCCCGAATATCCAACTCACTAATTAATTCTTTATAACGTATGTTATTTTTCTTTGATAAATAAGACAGAAGCCGTTGACGTTTTCCTAGAATTTTACGTAGACCTCTCTGAGATAAATAGTCTTTTTTGTGCAATTCCAAATGTGAAGTAAGTCTTCGTATCTTATTGGTGAAACTGACTATTTGAAATTCAACGGACCCCTTGTTTTCTTCTTTTTTTTCTTGAAAAATAACTGAGATGAATGAATTTTTTACCATAAAACAAAAATTTCTCTCCCCCTTTTTTTGAATGTGAATTTTACTGATCAGTAATAATAATAATACCATTCATTTTAATATGCACAATGATTTTAAGTTCGTTATGAACTTTATAATTTTTTCAAATAAAATTAATCAATCCGGTTTTCAATCATAATATATGGAAAAATGTACCATTGACGAATTTTCAAACGCGGATACATATGTATCCTTACCATACTGAAACGACTGCCATTATTACTATTAAACCAATAGCGATTCATACAAGCTAAATCTTCTAATCGATAATTGGGCCAAAGAAAGAACTTTAATTTAATTAGTTTCTTTTTATCACTATCAAGATGTTTGTTTTTATTCAAAACTTGACCACAGTTTTTTACATTATTTAAAAATACTGGATTTCTATGCATACCATTTTTATCCCTTGAATTGAAAGAAATTCGAATTCGCAATTCTCTCCGGTGGTTAGGGGATAAAATATTTTCAGGAATAAACAAATCATAATGATTTTTGTCTTTATTTTCAGTCATTTTTTGATGTCTTGCAATGGATTCATCAAAATTATTTTTTTCAATATAGTTTTTTTTTTTGCGTCTTTTTTTTTTTTTGCGTCTTTGATTAATTTCATGTTTATTTTTATGAACCAATGAAATACTTATAGTTTGATATAGAATAAATTGTCCATCAATTTCTACATACCGGCGAATTGGTTCGATAATCAATACTCCTTTTTTGAGTAGGTATTGATAAGTTAAAAGTAACTTATCCGCCGAATCCATCAAAATATCCAGATTCGTTCCTCCTCTTCTAACAGAGTATAGAAAAGTTTCATTCATATTTATCAGGCCAAGAATGAAAGAATATGCTTTGATATTTTTGATTATTTTTTCATCGAAAGAATCAGCATCCCATCCGAATTGAAAATACAAATACTTTTGTAGGAATAAACGAGCTTCTCTCTTGCTCTCGTCTTCCTTTCTATGTTTTTTTGATTTACCAGAATCTTCTTCAACATCTTTTTCTTGATTGTCTGATTTACCTTTTTCTTGATCTGATTTACCTTTTTCTTGATTGGATGATTTACCTTTTTCTTGATTGGATGATTTACCTTTTTCTTGATTGTATGATTTACCTTTTTCTTGATTGGATGATTTACCATAATCTTCTTCAACATCTTTTTCTTGATTGTATGATTTACCTTTTTCTTGATTGGATGATTTACCATAATCTTCTTCAACATCTTTTTCTTGATTGTATGATTTACCTTTTTCTTCATTGTATGATTTACCATAATCTTCTTCAACATCTTTTTCTTGATTGTATGATTTACCTTTTTCTTCATTGTATGATTTACCATAATCTTCTTCAACATCTTTTTCTTGATTGTATGATTTACCTTTTTCTTGATTGGATGATTTACCTTTTTCTTGATTGGATGATTTACCATAATCTTCTTCAACATCTTTTTCTTGATTGTATGATTTACCTTTTTCTTGATTGGATGATTTACCTTTTTCTTGATTGGATGATTTACCATAATCTTCTTCAACATCTTTTTCTTGATTTGAGAGAACGGATCTAAATTTTCTTTTTTTTTTTGCATCTGATACAAGATCCTCTTTTTTTCCATTAAAATTAAAATTGAAAAGAAGTAGTTTTATTGGTATGATCCATGGTTCAACCTTATATGCATTATATAGTAGCACAAATTCTGGGAAGAACCAAAGTTCCAGATTCGATATTTGATAATTATTAAAATTATTAATCACAGTCTTAATATTTTTCTTACTCTTGGTACTGGTTTTCTTACTCTTGGTACTGGTCTTCTTACTCTTGGTACTGGTATCGACCCAGGACTCAATATCGGTCTTATTTCTAAGACAAAAATTAAGAATTCTCCAATTAAAAAATTTTCTATGCGAAAATTTCCCCGTTTTCCCCGTTTTCCCCGTTAGATAATTATGGATAGGAATATCCCCCAATATATCAAAAAATTTTCGTTTATCCATGTTGTAATTATAAGGAATCTCTTCCCTCTTATTTACTTGTAATGGTGATCCATAAGTATATGAGTCCCTCATATCTTGATATATAATAAATATATATGATAATAAATTATATCTATAGTGTTTTTTAAAATTATCTTTTTTATATTTTTGTTCTTGATTCCGTTTTTGTTCTTGATTCAGTTTATATTCTTGATTCAGTAATGAATTCGCTTGAAAATCATTTTTTTTTTCGTAATGTATTAATCTTTCTTTTTCATCTGAATCCCATTTTGTTAAATCTTTATTTTGAGCCATATAGTGTTGATTGACTCTATTTCGCCATTGTTCTGGTACTAATCTAAGCCATATACTCTGAACTAAATCGTATTGATAATCGTATTGATAATGACTCCTTAACCAGTTTTTCCATTCCTTTATTCCAGAGATTTTTTGTCTTAACCCATAATGATGTTTTAATTGGGAATGAGATATTCCTTGTTCTTCAAAATAATCTTTTATTTCATTTTTAAGAAAAAGAGATGTTCCGTGATATTGAAGGATAGGTTTGAATTTAATAACTTGGGTTTGTGATAATTTGTAAAATACATATGCTTGTGAGAGGGAGGATAAGTCACAAAAAGCTTTTGCATTTTGATTTCTAATATTCGAAAGTGAGTTTTTTATATTTTTTATAGTTGAAATAAAATGAATTGTATTTTTATTTGGTTTATTAATTCTTTCTTGATTTGCTTCATTATTGTAAATGAATTTATCAATCATTTTTTTTGTTGATTCAAGAAAAAGTTGTGGATTGGGTCTTGGAATATTAATGATATATTTAATGATATATAGAAAAATATCTATGTATATCTTTTGAATAAAAAGTTTTATAAATAAATAGAATTTACGGATTAATCGAATATTTCTTCTTTTTAATATTTTCCAAAATTTTTTTGATGATTCTAATTTCTTGTCTTTTATAATTTTTTCTATTTGATTTTTGATTGTGTTTGTTCTCTCAGTCAGATCTTTTATCTTTTTTTCTGTTAATGAATAATTTGTCCGCTCCATAGATTGAATTTGAAGGGATGATTCGTCAATCATCTTATTACTGATTATCGAATCTTTTTTAGTTTCGCCCAAATCTTTTTTAGTTTCGCCCAATTCTTCTCTCAACTCCAAAACTGGATTTCTTTTTGAAAGTTTTTTTATTATTCCCTTTACAAATGGAATTTTTGTTTCTCCTGAGACTTTTCGAAACAATTTTTTTCCTTTTTTAAAAATTTTCCATTTTTCACTTTTTTTTTCTAGTTCGTTAAAAATAGGCTGAAAAAACGAAGGCCGTCTTCGAGGAGGACCGCAAGGTAAGTCACTTTCCAGTCCACAAGCTGTTAAAAAGCAAAAATCATTCTTTTTAACTTTCTTTTTTTTCATTGGATCTTTATGCTTTTTTTTCATTGGATCTTTATGCTTTTTTTTCATTGGATCTTTATGAGAGGGTTTCAGTTTAGATCCGCGCCAAGGTTTCAGGCGAAAAGGATATAGGATCTTGATCTGGATACCTTCTGATAACCAATTTTTTGGAAAGTCTTTTGTGGAGAATTGAAGACCATTATAAGTGCATTTAACATGTATTTCTCGCTTCCAACCCTTGAAATCCGTGGACCACTCAGGAATTTGAAATAATAATATACGGACAATGTTTTTAGCTATTATCAATGAAGGTAATAGAATATATTTTCTAAAAATCGATTGGGCTATTAACATGATGCCCCTTGGTCCTTGACCAAAAAAGACGATATCCCAAAATTCTGCTGCGTCCAGCAGGAAGTCATCTGCCTCTGACTCTTGTCTTCTTTTTTCTTTCTCTTTTTTGTCTCCTTTTTGTATCTCTTCTATGCTTTCTCTTCTTTTTTCTTCCTCTTTGTCTCTTTCTTGTATCTTTTCTATGCTTTCTCTTATCTCTTCGTCTTCTTCTCTTATGTCCTCCTCATTTTCTGTATAATCAGAAATTTGTGATTCTTTGTTTTTCCATATCCAATTTCGAGATATTAGTTTTATCAGCCAAGAAATATCAGAATACAAAGATCTGAACACTCTGAAGAAGAGGCTGTCTACTCTGTCAAAAAAAAGTGGGGAATGCACATTTGATTGAAACAGTTCCCCATTAATTATTTTACGTCTTTGGGCACGCACGGCACCTTTTATTATGTCTCGACGAAAATTCGGTTCTGGCGAATATTCCATCAAAGATAGGTCGTTTTCTATATCGTTTGGTAGAAAAAAATCATCCTTTAACTCCTCCTTAGAAAAAACTATTGCGTACCGGAAG
>NW_028322788.1:7500-12500 GCF_047325235.1 Durio zibethinus
CAGGGCCCAGCGTGTGCCGATGGTGGTCGAGGCAACCGCCAGCACCAGGGCCCAGCGTGTGCCGATGGTGGTCGAGGCAACCGCCCGCACCAGGGCCCAGCGTGTGCCGATGGTGGTCGAGGCAACCGCCCGCACCAGGGCCCAGCGTGTGCCGATGGTGGTCGAGGCAAGCGCCCTCACCAGGGCCCAGCGTGTGCCGATGGTGGTCGAGGCAAGCGCCCGCACCAAGGCCGAGCGTGTGCCGATGGTGGTCGAGGCAAGCGCCCGCACCAGGGCGCAGCGTGTGCCGATGGTGGTCGAGGCAAGCGCCCTCACCAAGGCCGAGCGTGTGCCGATGGTGGTCGAGGCAACCGGCCGCACCAAGGGCCGGCGTGTGCCGATGGTGTTCGAGGCAACCGCCCGCACCAGGGCCCAGCGTGTGCCGATGGTGGTCGAGCCAGGAGCCCGCACCAAGGGCCGGCTTGTGTCGATGGTGTTCGGGGCAACCGCCCGTACCAGGGCCCAGCGTGTGCCGATGGTGCTGGGGGCAAGCGCCCGCCCCAGGGCCCAGCGTGTGCCGATGGTTATCGGGGCAACCGGCCGCACCAGGGCCCAGGGTCTCCCGATGGTGCTCGAGGCAACCGCCCGCACCAAGGCTCAGCATGTGCCGATTGTGATCGAGGCAACAACCCACACCAGGGCCCAGCTTGTGCCGATGGCGGTCGAGGCAAGTGCCCGTACCGAAGGGCAGCCTATGCCGATGATGGTCGATGCATGTGCCATCACCATGCGTCATCATGTGCCATTGATGGTCGAGGCCTTGGCCGAAGTTCGATTTTGAGCCACGGTGCCCATGCTTGGCTCCAGCATGTGCTGGTGCCGCATTTTTTTCACTCGGGACAGCATCGCCGGAGCATCGCCGGAGCATCGCCGGAGTACCGCCGGAGAACCTGACCGGCGGCATTGGGGTTCCGGCGATTGGGAGGGGGGCCGGGGGGGTGTGCGCACATGATGTGCGATGGGTGCTGGTACTTGGCCTTGTGTTGGCCCCCTATCCCTCATCAAACCTCTGAGAATTCACACCCCCTTAAAGAGCATTTGAGATTTTACAGGTTTGCTACCAGTAGCCGTTAAAGTGTCTGAAATGGGGACACTTTTTTCAAACGGTCACAAAATCTTCTCTACTTCGAGTTTTTAGCTGAATTTTTTTGTGCATGCCAACAAAAATAGAAGGATCATGCCTACAAAATTTGGGGCCAAAAATCCTTATAAAAAAATTTTAAAAATTCCCGAACCGCAAAAAGTTTCGAAAATCGTGAAAAATAGAAAACGAGTCATCTTCCAACGAAACTTCACGTGAAGGCTTAGGGGACCATTGTATGAATTTACAAGCCATAAAAATGGCATTGGCACGGCAGAAATTTGAAGATGTGCCTAAACCCACCAGGGCCCAGCGTGTGCCGATGGTGCTCGAGGCAACCGCCCGCACCAAGGCCCAGCGTGTGCCGATGGTGGTCGAGGCAACCGCCCGCACCAGGGCCGATAGTGTGCCGATGGTGCTCGAGGCAACCTGTCGCACCAGGGCCCAGCGTGTGCCGATGGTGATCGAGGTAACCTGCCGCACCAGGGCCCAGCGTGTGCCGATGGTGGTCGAGGCAAGTTCCCGCACCAGCGCCCAGCGTGTGCCGATGGTGCTCGAGGCAACCGACCGCACCAGGGCCCAGCGTGTGCCGATGGTGCTCGAGGCAACCTGCCGCACCAGGGCCCAGCGTCTGCCGATGGTGCTCGAGGCAACCTGCCGCACCAGGGCCCAGCGTCTGCCGATGGTGCTCGAGGCAAGCGCCCGCACCAGGGCCCAGCGTGTGCCGATGGTGGTCGAGGCAAGCGCCCGCACCAGGGCCCAGCGTGTGCCGATGGTGCTCGAGGCAACCTGCCGCACCAGGGCCCAGCGTGTGCCGATGGTGCTCGAGGCAACCGACCGCACCAGGGCCGAGCGTGTGCCGATGGTGGTCGAGGCAAGCGCCCGCACCAGGGCCCAGCGTGTGCCGATGGTGGTCGAGGCAACCTGCCGCACCAGGGCCCAGCGTGTGCCGATGGTGCTCGAGGCAACCGACCGCACCAGGGCCGAGCGTGTGCCGATGGTGCTCGAGGCAAGCGCCCGCACCAGGGCCCAGCGTGTGCCGATGGTGCTCGAGGCAACCTGCCGCACCAGGGCCCAGCGTGTGCCGATGGTGCTCGAGGCAACCTGCCGCACCAGGGCCCAGCGTGTGCCGATGGTGGTCGAGGCAAGCGCCCGCACCAGGGCCCAGCGTGTGCCGATGGTGGTCGAGGCAAGCGCCCGCACCAGGGCCCAGCGTGTGCCGATGGTGGTCGAGCCAGGAGCCCGCACCAAGGGCCGGCTTGTGTCGATGGTGTTCGGGGCAACCGCCCGTACCAGGGCCCAGCGTGTGCCGATGGTGCTGGGGGCAAGCGCCCGCCCCAGGGCCCAGCGTGTGCCGATGGTTATCGGGGCAACCGGCCGCACCAGGGCCCAGGGTCTCCCGATGGTGCTCGAGGCAACCGCCCGCACCAAGGCTCAGCATGTGCCGATTGTGATCGAGGCAACAACCCACACCAGGGCCCAGCTTGTGCCGATGGCGGTCGAGGCAAGTGCCCGTACCGAAGGGCAGCCTATGCCGATGATGGTCGATGCATGTGCCATCACCATGCGTCATCATGTGCCATTGATGGTCGAGGCCTTGGCCGAAGTTCGATTTTGAGCCACGGTGCCCATGCTTGGCTCCAGCATGTGCTGGTGCCGCATTTTTTTCACTCGGGACAGCATCGCCGGAGCATCGCCGGAGCATCGCCGGAGTACCGCCGGAGAACCTGACCGGCGGCATTGGGGTTCCGGCGATTGGGAGGGGGGCCGGGGGGGTGTGCGCACATGATGTGCGATGGGTGCTGGTACTTGGCCTTGTGTTGGCCCCCTATCCCTCATCAAACCTCTGAGAATTCACACCCCCTTAAAGAGCATTTGAGATTTTACAGGTTTGCTACCAGTAGCCGTTAAAGTGTCTGAAATGGGGACACTTTTTTCAAACGGTCACAAAATCTTCTCTACTTCGAGTTTTTAGCTGAATTTTTTTGTGCATGCCAACAAAAATAGAAGGATCATGCCTACAAAATTTGGGGCCAAAAATCCTTATAAAAAAATTTTAAAAATTCCCGAACCGCAAAAAGTTTCGAAAATCGTGAAAAATAGAAAACGAGTCATCTTCCAACGAAACTTCACGTGAAGGCTTAGGGGACCATTGTATGAATTTACAAGCCATAAAAATGGCATTGGCACGGCAGAAATTTGAAGATGTGCCTAAACCCACCAGGGCCCAGCGTGTGCCGATGGTGCTCGAGGCAACCGCCCGCACCAGGGCCCAGCGTGTGCCGATGGTGGTCGAGGCAACCGCCCGCACCAGGGCCGATAGTGTGCCGATGGTGCTCGAGGCAACCTGTCGCACCAGGGCCCAGCGTGTGCCGATGGTGATCGAGGTAACCTGCCGCACCAGGGCCCAGCGTGTGCCGATGGTGGTCGAGGCAAGTTCCCGCACCAGCGCCCAGCGTGTGCCGATGGTGCTCGAGGCAACCGACCGCACCAGGGCCCAGCGTGTGCCGATGGTGCTCGAGGCAACCTGCCGCACCAGGGCCCAGCGTCTGCCGATGGTGCTCGAGGCAACCTGCCGCACCAGGGCCCAGCGTCTGCCGATGGTGCTCGAGGCAAGCGCCCGCACCAGGGCCCAGCGTGTGCCGATGGTGGTCGAGGCAAGCGCCCGCACCAGGGCCCAGCGTGTGCCGATGGTGCTCGAGGCAACCTGCCGCACCAGGGCCCAGCGTGTGCCGATGGTGCTCGAGGCAACCGACCGCACCAGGGCCGAGCGTGTGCCGATGGTGGTCGAGGCAAGCGCCCGCACCAGGGCCCAGCGTGTGCCGATGGTGGTCGAGGCAACCTGCCGCACCAGGGCCCAGCGTGTGCCGATGGTGCTCGAGGCAACCGACCGCACCAGGGCCGAGCGTGTGCCGATGGTGCTCGAGGCAAGCGCCCGCACCAGGGCCCAGCGTGTGCCGATGGTGCTCGAGGCAACCTGCCGCACCAGGGCCCAGCGTGTGCCGATGGTGCTCGAGGCAACCTGCCGCACCAGGGCCCAGCGTGTGCCGATGGTGGTCGAGGCAAGCGCCCGCACCAGGGCCCAGCGTGTGCCGATGGTGGTCGAGGCAACCGCCCGCACCAGGGCCCAGCGTGTGCCGATGGTGGTCGAGGCAACCTGCCGCACCAGGGCGGAGCGTGTGCCGATGGTGGTCGAGGCAAGCGCCCGCACCAGGGCCCAGCGTGTGCCGATGGTGGTCGAGGCAACCTGCCGCACCAGGGCGGAGCGTGTGCCGATGGTGGTCGAGGCTGCCGATGGTGGTCGAGGCAACGTGCCGCACCAGGGCCCAGCGTGTGCCGATGGTGCTCGAGGCAACCGACCGCACCAGGGCCGAGCGTGTGCCGATGGTGCTCGAGGCAAGCTGCCGCACCAGGGCCCAGCGTGTGCCGATGGTGGTCGAGGCAACCGCCCGCACCAGGGCCCAGCGTGTGCCGATGGTGATCGAGGCAACCGACCGCACCAGGGCCCAGCGTGTGCCGATGGTGCTCGAGGCAACCTGCCGCACCAGGGCCCAGCGTGTGCCGATGGTCGTCGAGGGAACCTGCCGCACCAGGGCCCAGCGTGTGCCGATGGTGGTCGAGGCAAGCGCCCGCACCAGGGCCCAGCGTGTGCCGATGGTGCTCGAGGCAACCGACCGCACCAGGGCCCAGCGTGTGCCGATGGTGCTCGAGGCAACCTGCCGCACCAGGGCCCAGCGTGTGCCGATGGTGGTCGAGGCAAGCGCCCGCACCAGGGCCCAGCGTGTGCCGATGGTGGTCGAGGCAAGCGCCCGCACCAGGGCCCAGCGTGTGCCGATGGTGCACCAGGGCCCAGCGTGTGCCGATGGTGCTCGAGGCAACC
>NW_028322788.1:22500-27500 GCF_047325235.1 Durio zibethinus
GCAACCGGCCGCACCAAGGGCCGGCGTGTGCCGATGGTGTTCGAGGCAACCGCCCGCACCAGGGCCCAGCGTGTGCCGATGGTGGTCGAGCCAGGAGCCCGCACCAAGGGCCGGCTTGTGTCGATGGTGTTCGGGGCAACCGCCCGTACCAGGGCCCAGCGTGTGCCGATGGTGCTGGGGGCAAGCGCCCGCCCCAGGGCCCAGCGTGTGCCGATGGTTATCGGGGCAACCGGCCGCACCAGGGCCCAGGGTCTCCCGATGGTGCTCGAGGCAACCGCCCGCACCAAGGCTCAGCATGTGCCGATTGTGATCGAGGCAACAACCCACACCAGGGCCCAGCTTGTGCCGATGGCGGTCGAGGCAAGTGCCCGTACCGAAGGGCAGCCTATGCCGATGATGGTCGATGCATGTGCCATCACCATGCGTCATCATGTGCCATTGATGGTCGAGGCCTTGGCCGAAGTTCGATTTTGAGCCACGGTGCCCATGCTTGGCTCCAGCATGTGCTGGTGCCGCATTTTTTTCACTCGGGACAGCATCGCCGGAGCATCGCCGGAGCATCGCCGGAGTACCGCCGGAGAACCTGACCGGCGGCATTGGGGTTCCGGCGATTGGGAGGGGGGCCGGGGGGGTGTGCGCACATGATGTGCGATGGGTGCTGGTACTTGGCCTTGTGTTGGCCCCCTATCCCTCATCAAACCTCTGAGAATTCACACCCCCTTAAAGAGCATTTGAGATTTTACAGGTTTGCTACCAGTAGCCGTTAAAGTGTCTGAAATGGGGACACTTTTTTCAAACGGTCACAAAATCTTCTCTACTTCGAGTTTTTAGCTGAATTTTTTTGTGCATGCCAACAAAAATAGAAGGATCATGCCTACAAAATTTGGGGCCAAAAATCCTTATAAAAAAATTTTAAAAATTCCCGAACCGCAAAAAGTTTCGAAAATCGTGAAAAATAGAAAACGAGTCATCTTCCAACGAAACTTCACGTGAAGGCTTAGGGGACCATTGTATGAATTTACAAGCCATAAAAATGGCATTGGCACGGCAGAAATTTGAAGATGTGCCTAAACCCACCAGGGCCCAGCGTGTGCCGATGGTGCTCGAGGCAACCGCCCGCACCAAGGCCCAGCGTGTGCCGATGGTGGTCGAGGCAACCGCCCGCACCAGGGCCGATAGTGTGCCGATGGTGCTCGAGGCAACCTGTCGCACCAGGGCCCAGCGTGTGCCGATGGTGATCGAGGTAACCTGCCGCACCAGGGCCCAGCGTGTGCCGATGGTGGTCGAGGCAAGTTCCCGCACCAGCGCCCAGCGTGTGCCGATGGTGCTCGAGGCAACCGACCGCACCAGGGCCCAGCGTGTGCCGATGGTGCTCGAGGCAACCTGCCGCACCAGGGCCCAGCGTCTGCCGATGGTGCTCGAGGCAACCTGCCGCACCAGGGCCCAGCGTCTGCCGATGGTGCTCGAGGCAAGCGCCCGCACCAGGGCCCAGCGTGTGCCGATGGTGGTCGAGGCAAGCGCCCGCACCAGGGCCCAGCGTGTGCCGATGGTGCTCGAGGCAACCTGCCGCACCAGGGCCCAGCGTGTGCCGATGGTGCTCGAGGCAACCGACCGCACCAGGGCCGAGCGTGTGCCGATGGTGGTCGAGGCAAGCGCCCGCACCAGGGCCCAGCGTGTGCCGATGGTGGTCGAGGCAACCTGCCGCACCAGGGCCCAGCGTGTGCCGATGGTGCTCGAGGCAACCGACCGCACCAGGGCCGAGCGTGTGCCGATGGTGCTCGAGGCAAGCGCCCGCACCAGGGCCCAGCGTGTGCCGATGGTGCTCGAGGCAACCTGCCGCACCAGGGCCCAGCGTGTGCCGATGGTGCTCGAGGCAACCTGCCGCACCAGGGCCCAGCGTGTGCCGATGGTGGTCGAGGCAAGCGCCCGCACCAGGGCCCAGCGTGTGCCGATGGTGGTCGAGGCAAGCGCCCGCACCAGGGCCCAGCGTGTGCCGATGGTGGTCGAGCCAGGAGCCCGCACCAAGGGCCGGCTTGTGTCGATGGTGTTCGGGGCAACCGCCCGTACCAGGGCCCAGCGTGTGCCGATGGTGCTGGGGGCAAGCGCCCGCCCCAGGGCCCAGCGTGTGCCGATGGTTATCGGGGCAACCGGCCGCACCAGGGCCCAGGGTCTCCCGATGGTGCTCGAGGCAACCGCCCGCACCAAGGCTCAGCATGTGCCGATTGTGATCGAGGCAACAACCCACACCAGGGCCCAGCTTGTGCCGATGGCGGTCGAGGCAAGTGCCCGTACCGAAGGGCAGCCTATGCCGATGATGGTCGATGCATGTGCCATCACCATGCGTCATCATGTGCCATTGATGGTCGAGGCCTTGGCCGAAGTTCGATTTTGAGCCACGGTGCCCATGCTTGGCTCCAGCATGTGCTGGTGCCGCATTTTTTTCACTCGGGACAGCATCGCCGGAGCATCGCCGGAGCATCGCCGGAGTACCGCCGGAGAACCTGACCGGCGGCATTGGGGTTCCGGCGATTGGGAGGGGGGCCGGGGGGGTGTGCGCACATGATGTGCGATGGGTGCTGGTACTTGGCCTTGTGTTGGCCCCCTATCCCTCATCAAACCTCTGAGAATTCACACCCCCTTAAAGAGCATTTGAGATTTTACAGGTTTGCTACCAGTAGCCGTTAAAGTGTCTGAAATGGGGACACTTTTTTCAAACGGTCACAAAATCTTCTCTACTTCGAGTTTTTAGCTGAATTTTTTTGTGCATGCCAACAAAAATAGAAGGATCATGCCTACAAAATTTGGGGCCAAAAATCCTTATAAAAAAATTTTAAAAATTCCCGAACCGCAAAAAGTTTCGAAAATCGTGAAAAATAGAAAACGAGTCATCTTCCAACGAAACTTCACGTGAAGGCTTAGGGGACCATTGTATGAATTTACAAGCCATAAAAATGGCATTGGCACGGCAGAAATTTGAAGATGTGCCTAAACCCACCAGGGCCCAGCGTGTGCCGATGGTGCTCGAGGCAACCGCCCGCACCAGGGCCCAGCGTGTGCCGATGGTGGTCGAGGCAACCGCCCGCACCAGGGCCGATAGTGTGCCGATGGTGCTCGAGGCAACCTGTCGCACCAGGGCCCAGCGTGTGCCGATGGTGATCGAGGTAACCTGCCGCACCAGGGCCCAGCGTGTGCCGATGGTGGTCGAGGCAAGTTCCCGCACCAGCGCCCAGCGTGTGCCGATGGTGCTCGAGGCAACCGACCGCACCAGGGCCCAGCGTGTGCCGATGGTGCTCGAGGCAACCTGCCGCACCAGGGCCCAGCGTCTGCCGATGGTGCTCGAGGCAACCTGCCGCACCAGGGCCCAGCGTCTGCCGATGGTGCTCGAGGCAAGCGCCCGCACCAGGGCCCAGCGTGTGCCGATGGTGGTCGAGGCAAGCGCCCGCACCAGGGCCCAGCGTGTGCCGATGGTGCTCGAGGCAACCTGCCGCACCAGGGCCCAGCGTGTGCCGATGGTGCTCGAGGCAACCGACCGCACCAGGGCCGAGCGTGTGCCGATGGTGGTCGAGGCAAGCGCCCGCACCAGGGCCCAGCGTGTGCCGATGGTGGTCGAGGCAACCTGCCGCACCAGGGCCCAGCGTGTGCCGATGGTGCTCGAGGCAACCGACCGCACCAGGGCCGAGCGTGTGCCGATGGTGCTCGAGGCAAGCGCCCGCACCAGGGCCCAGCGTGTGCCGATGGTGCTCGAGGCAACCTGCCGCACCAGGGCCCAGCGTGTGCCGATGGTGCTCGAGGCAACCTGCCGCACCAGGGCCCAGCGTGTGCCGATGGTGGTCGAGGCAAGCGCCCGCACCAGGGCCCAGCGTGTGCCGATGGTGGTCGAGGCAAGCGCCCGCACCAGGGCCCAGCGTGTGCCGATGGTGGTCGAGGCAACCGCCCGCACCAGGGCCCAGCGTGTGCCGATGGTGGTCGAGGCAACCTGCCGCACCAGGGCGGAGCGTGTGCCGATGGTGGTCGAGGCAAGCGCCCGCACCAGGGCCCAGCGTGTGCCGATGGTGGTCGAGGCAACCTGCCGCACCAGGGCGGAGCGTGTGCCGATGGTGGTCGAGGCTGCCGATGGTGGTCGAGGCAACGTGCCGCACCAGGGCCCAGCGTGTGCCGATGGTGCTCGAGGCAACCGACCGCACCAGGGCCGAGCGTGTGCCGATGGTGCTCGAGGCAAGCTGCCGCACCAGGGCCCAGCGTGTGCCGATGGTGGTCGAGGCAACCGCCCGCACCAGGGCCCAGCGTGTGCCGATGGTGATCGAGGCAACCGACCGCACCAGGGCCCAGCGTGTGCCGATGGTGCTCGAGGCAACCTGCCGCACCAGGGCCCAGCGTGTGCCGATGGTCGTCGAGGGAACCTGCCGCACCAGGGCCCAGCGTGTGCCGATGGTGGTCGAGGCAAGCGCCCGCACCAGGGCCCAGCGTGTGCCGATGGTGCTCGAGGCAACCGACCGCACCAGGGCCCAGCGTGTGCCGATGGTGCTCGAGGCAACCTGCCGCACCAGGGCCCAGCGTGTGCCGATGGTGGTCGAGGCAAGCGCCCGCACCAGGGCCCAGCGTGTGCCGATGGTGGTCGAGGCAAGCGCCCGCACCAGGGCCCAGCGTGTGCCGATGGTGCACCAGGGCCCAGCGTGTGCCGATGGTGCTCGAGGCAACCGACCGCACCAGGGCCCAGCGTGTGCCGATGGTGGTCGAGGCAAGCGGCCGCACCAGGGCCCAGCGTGTGCCGATGGTGGTCGAGGCAAGCGCCCGCACCAGGGCCCAGCGTGTGCCGATGGTGGTCGAGGCAAGCGCCCGCACCAGGGCCCAACGTGTGCCGATGGTGCTGGGGGCAACCGCCCGCACCAGGGCCCAGCGTGTGCCGATGGTGATCGAGGCAACCGCCCGCCCCAGGGCCCAGCGTGTGCCGATGGTGGTCGAGGCAAGCGCCCGCACCAGTGCCCAGCGTGTGCCGATGG
>NW_028322788.1:37500-42500 GCF_047325235.1 Durio zibethinus
GCCGATTGTGATCGAGGCAACAACCCACACCAGGGCCCAGCTTGTGCCGATGGCGGTCGAGGCAAGTGCCCGTACCGAAGGGCAGCCTATGCCGATGATGGTCGATGCATGTGCCATCACCATGCGTCATCATGTGCCATTGATGGTCGAGGCCTTGGCCGAAGTTCGATTTTGAGCCACGGTGCCCATGCTTGGCTCCAGCATGTGCTGGTGCCGCATTTTTTTCACTCGGGACAGCATCGCCGGAGCATCGCCGGAGCATCGCCGGAGTACCGCCGGAGAACCTGACCGGCGGCATTGGGGTTCCGGCGATTGGGAGGGGGGCCGGGGGGGTGTGCGCACATGATGTGCGATGGGTGCTGGTACTTGGCCTTGTGTTGGCCCCCTATCCCTCATCAAACCTCTGAGAATTCACACCCCCTTAAAGAGCATTTGAGATTTTACAGGTTTGCTACCAGTAGCCGTTAAAGTGTCTGAAATGGGGACACTTTTTTCAAACGGTCACAAAATCTTCTCTACTTCGAGTTTTTAGCTGAATTTTTTTGTGCATGCCAACAAAAATAGAAGGATCATGCCTACAAAATTTGGGGCCAAAAATCCTTATAAAAAAATTTTAAAAATTCCCGAACCGCAAAAAGTTTCGAAAATCGTGAAAAATAGAAAACGAGTCATCTTCCAACGAAACTTCACGTGAAGGCTTAGGGGACCATTGTATGAATTTACAAGCCATAAAAATGGCATTGGCACGGCAGAAATTTGAAGATGTGCCTAAACCCACCAGGGCCCAGCGTGTGCCGATGGTGCTCGAGGCAACCGCCCGCACCAAGGCCCAGCGTGTGCCGATGGTGGTCGAGGCAACCGCCCGCACCAGGGCCGATAGTGTGCCGATGGTGCTCGAGGCAACCTGTCGCACCAGGGCCCAGCGTGTGCCGATGGTGATCGAGGTAACCTGCCGCACCAGGGCCCAGCGTGTGCCGATGGTGGTCGAGGCAAGTTCCCGCACCAGCGCCCAGCGTGTGCCGATGGTGCTCGAGGCAACCGACCGCACCAGGGCCCAGCGTGTGCCGATGGTGCTCGAGGCAACCTGCCGCACCAGGGCCCAGCGTCTGCCGATGGTGCTCGAGGCAACCTGCCGCACCAGGGCCCAGCGTCTGCCGATGGTGCTCGAGGCAAGCGCCCGCACCAGGGCCCAGCGTGTGCCGATGGTGGTCGAGGCAAGCGCCCGCACCAGGGCCCAGCGTGTGCCGATGGTGCTCGAGGCAACCTGCCGCACCAGGGCCCAGCGTGTGCCGATGGTGCTCGAGGCAACCGACCGCACCAGGGCCGAGCGTGTGCCGATGGTGGTCGAGGCAAGCGCCCGCACCAGGGCCCAGCGTGTGCCGATGGTGGTCGAGGCAACCTGCCGCACCAGGGCCCAGCGTGTGCCGATGGTGCTCGAGGCAACCGACCGCACCAGGGCCGAGCGTGTGCCGATGGTGCTCGAGGCAAGCGCCCGCACCAGGGCCCAGCGTGTGCCGATGGTGCTCGAGGCAACCTGCCGCACCAGGGCCCAGCGTGTGCCGATGGTGCTCGAGGCAACCTGCCGCACCAGGGCCCAGCGTGTGCCGATGGTGGTCGAGGCAAGCGCCCGCACCAGGGCCCAGCGTGTGCCGATGGTGGTCGAGGCAAGCGCCCGCACCAGGGCCCAGCGTGTGCCGATGGTGGTCGAGCCAGGAGCCCGCACCAAGGGCCGGCTTGTGTCGATGGTGTTCGGGGCAACCGCCCGTACCAGGGCCCAGCGTGTGCCGATGGTGCTGGGGGCAAGCGCCCGCCCCAGGGCCCAGCGTGTGCCGATGGTTATCGGGGCAACCGGCCGCACCAGGGCCCAGGGTCTCCCGATGGTGCTCGAGGCAACCGCCCGCACCAAGGCTCAGCATGTGCCGATTGTGATCGAGGCAACAACCCACACCAGGGCCCAGCTTGTGCCGATGGCGGTCGAGGCAAGTGCCCGTACCGAAGGGCAGCCTATGCCGATGATGGTCGATGCATGTGCCATCACCATGCGTCATCATGTGCCATTGATGGTCGAGGCCTTGGCCGAAGTTCGATTTTGAGCCACGGTGCCCATGCTTGGCTCCAGCATGTGCTGGTGCCGCATTTTTTTCACTCGGGACAGCATCGCCGGAGCATCGCCGGAGCATCGCCGGAGTACCGCCGGAGAACCTGACCGGCGGCATTGGGGTTCCGGCGATTGGGAGGGGGGCCGGGGGGGTGTGCGCACATGATGTGCGATGGGTGCTGGTACTTGGCCTTGTGTTGGCCCCCTATCCCTCATCAAACCTCTGAGAATTCACACCCCCTTAAAGAGCATTTGAGATTTTACAGGTTTGCTACCAGTAGCCGTTAAAGTGTCTGAAATGGGGACACTTTTTTCAAACGGTCACAAAATCTTCTCTACTTCGAGTTTTTAGCTGAATTTTTTTGTGCATGCCAACAAAAATAGAAGGATCATGCCTACAAAATTTGGGGCCAAAAATCCTTATAAAAAAATTTTAAAAATTCCCGAACCGCAAAAAGTTTCGAAAATCGTGAAAAATAGAAAACGAGTCATCTTCCAACGAAACTTCACGTGAAGGCTTAGGGGACCATTGTATGAATTTACAAGCCATAAAAATGGCATTGGCACGGCAGAAATTTGAAGATGTGCCTAAACCCACCAGGGCCCAGCGTGTGCCGATGGTGCTCGAGGCAACCGCCCGCACCAGGGCCCAGCGTGTGCCGATGGTGGTCGAGGCAACCGCCCGCACCAGGGCCGATAGTGTGCCGATGGTGCTCGAGGCAACCTGTCGCACCAGGGCCCAGCGTGTGCCGATGGTGATCGAGGTAACCTGCCGCACCAGGGCCCAGCGTGTGCCGATGGTGGTCGAGGCAAGTTCCCGCACCAGCGCCCAGCGTGTGCCGATGGTGCTCGAGGCAACCGACCGCACCAGGGCCCAGCGTGTGCCGATGGTGCTCGAGGCAACCTGCCGCACCAGGGCCCAGCGTCTGCCGATGGTGCTCGAGGCAACCTGCCGCACCAGGGCCCAGCGTCTGCCGATGGTGCTCGAGGCAAGCGCCCGCACCAGGGCCCAGCGTGTGCCGATGGTGGTCGAGGCAAGCGCCCGCACCAGGGCCCAGCGTGTGCCGATGGTGCTCGAGGCAACCTGCCGCACCAGGGCCCAGCGTGTGCCGATGGTGCTCGAGGCAACCGACCGCACCAGGGCCGAGCGTGTGCCGATGGTGGTCGAGGCAAGCGCCCGCACCAGGGCCCAGCGTGTGCCGATGGTGGTCGAGGCAACCTGCCGCACCAGGGCCCAGCGTGTGCCGATGGTGCTCGAGGCAACCGACCGCACCAGGGCCGAGCGTGTGCCGATGGTGCTCGAGGCAAGCGCCCGCACCAGGGCCCAGCGTGTGCCGATGGTGCTCGAGGCAACCTGCCGCACCAGGGCCCAGCGTGTGCCGATGGTGCTCGAGGCAACCTGCCGCACCAGGGCCCAGCGTGTGCCGATGGTGGTCGAGGCAAGCGCCCGCACCAGGGCCCAGCGTGTGCCGATGGTGGTCGAGGCAAGCGCCCGCACCAGGGCCCAGCGTGTGCCGATGGTGGTCGAGGCAACCGCCCGCACCAGGGCCCAGCGTGTGCCGATGGTGGTCGAGGCAACCTGCCGCACCAGGGCGGAGCGTGTGCCGATGGTGGTCGAGGCAAGCGCCCGCACCAGGGCCCAGCGTGTGCCGATGGTGGTCGAGGCAACCTGCCGCACCAGGGCGGAGCGTGTGCCGATGGTGGTCGAGGCTGCCGATGGTGGTCGAGGCAACGTGCCGCACCAGGGCCCAGCGTGTGCCGATGGTGCTCGAGGCAACCGACCGCACCAGGGCCGAGCGTGTGCCGATGGTGCTCGAGGCAAGCTGCCGCACCAGGGCCCAGCGTGTGCCGATGGTGGTCGAGGCAACCGCCCGCACCAGGGCCCAGCGTGTGCCGATGGTGATCGAGGCAACCGACCGCACCAGGGCCCAGCGTGTGCCGATGGTGCTCGAGGCAACCTGCCGCACCAGGGCCCAGCGTGTGCCGATGGTCGTCGAGGGAACCTGCCGCACCAGGGCCCAGCGTGTGCCGATGGTGGTCGAGGCAAGCGCCCGCACCAGGGCCCAGCGTGTGCCGATGGTGCTCGAGGCAACCGACCGCACCAGGGCCCAGCGTGTGCCGATGGTGCTCGAGGCAACCTGCCGCACCAGGGCCCAGCGTGTGCCGATGGTGGTCGAGGCAAGCGCCCGCACCAGGGCCCAGCGTGTGCCGATGGTGGTCGAGGCAAGCGCCCGCACCAGGGCCCAGCGTGTGCCGATGGTGCACCAGGGCCCAGCGTGTGCCGATGGTGCTCGAGGCAACCGACCGCACCAGGGCCCAGCGTGTGCCGATGGTGGTCGAGGCAAGCGGCCGCACCAGGGCCCAGCGTGTGCCGATGGTGGTCGAGGCAAGCGCCCGCACCAGGGCCCAGCGTGTGCCGATGGTGGTCGAGGCAAGCGCCCGCACCAGGGCCCAACGTGTGCCGATGGTGCTGGGGGCAACCGCCCGCACCAGGGCCCAGCGTGTGCCGATGGTGATCGAGGCAACCGCCCGCCCCAGGGCCCAGCGTGTGCCGATGGTGGTCGAGGCAAGCGCCCGCACCAGTGCCCAGCGTGTGCCGATGGTGGTCGAGGCAAGCGCCCGCACCAGGGCCCAGCTTTTGCCGATGGTGATCGAGGCAACCGGCCGCTCCAGGGCCCAGCGTGTGCCGATGGTTATCGGGGCAACCGGCCGCACCAGGGCCCAGGGTCTGCCGATGGTGCTCGAGGCAACCGCCCGCACCAAGGCTCAGCATGTGCCGCTGGTGATCGAGGCAACAACCCACACCAGGGCCCAGCTTGTGCCGATGGCGGTCGAGGCAAGTGCCCGTACCGAAGGGCAGCCTATGCCGATGATGGTCGATGCATGTGCCATCACCATGCGT
>NW_028322789.1:5000-25000 GCF_047325235.1 Durio zibethinus
GGTATGTAGAAATTGATGGACAATTTATTCTATATCAAACTATAAGTATTTCATTGGTTCATAAAAATAAACATGAAATTAATCAAAGACGCAAAAAAAAAAAACTATATTGACAAAATGAATAATCATATATATAATAATATCATATAATAAGGAGTATTGATTATCGAACCGATTCGCCGGTATGTAGAAATTGATGGACAATTTATTCTATATCAAACTATAAGTATTTCATTGGTTCATAAAAATAAACATGAAATTAATCAAAGACGCAAAAAAAAAAACTATATTGACAAAATGAATAATCATATATATAATAATATCATATAATAAGGAGTATTGATTATCGAACCGATTCGCCGGTATGTAGAAATTGATGGACAATTTATTCTATATCAAACTATAAGTATTTCATTGGTTCATAAAAATAAACATCAAATTAATCAAAGACGCAAAAAAAAAAAAACTATATTGACAAAATGAATAATCAGATGAGAATAATATCATATAATAATGAATAATCCAGAAAAAAAAAAAACAAAAAAAAAAAAATTAGGGGGTTTCTTATGATTTTCAAATCGTTTATACCGAGTAATCTAATATCCTTATTCATGAGGATAATCAATTCAGTCCTGTCAGTCCTTGTGGTCGGACTCTATTATGGATTTCTGACCACATTATCCCTAGGTCCCTCTTATCTCCTCCTTGTACAAACTTGGGTTATGGAACAAGGAGAAGAAGGAAACGAGAAGAGGGCAGCAGCAACAACTGGCTTTCTTATGGGACAGCTCATGCTGTTCATATCGATCTACTATGAGCCTCTGCATTTAGCATTGATTAGACCTCATCTACTAAATGTCCTAGTTCTACCGTATCTTTGGTTTTATTACTTCTGGAACAATGACAAAGACTATTTTGATTTTTTTGATTATTATGCAGGAGAGACTGCCGGAAATTCAATGCGTAATCTTAGGATTCAATGTGTATTCCTGCATAATTTAATTTTTCAATTAGTCAACCATTTCATTTTACCAAGTCCAATGTTAGCCAGATTAGTCAACATTTATATGTTTCGATACAACACCAATATGTTATTTGTAATAAGTAGTTTTGTTGGTTTTTTAATTGGTCATATTTTATTAATGAAATGGGTTGGATTGGTATTAGTCTGGATACAAAAAATTTTATTAATGAAATGGGTTGGAGTGGTATTAGCCTGGATACAAAAAAGGACTTTTCTTAGGTATTATATAGTTATTCGATCTAATAGGCATCTTATATTCGAACTTACAAAGTCTATTCCTCGAATCTTTACTCTTCTCTTTTTTATTACCTGTCTTTACTCTATAGGTAGAAAACCGTCACACATGCTGACTAAGAAACTGACAGGAATTCATCAAAGCCGAAGAAAAGGGCAGGAATTGGAGGAATTGAAGGAATTGGAGGAAAGGGAGGAAGAAACAAACATAGAAATAGAAACTATTTCCAAAGGGGGGGAGGAACAGGTATCCACCAAAGAAAATCTTTCTTATTACCCTTTTTCGAAAGAGACCGACTATAAAAATAGCCCAGTTTATGAAACTTCTTATCTGGATGGGAATCAGGAAAATTCGAAGTTAGAAATAATATCAGAAAAAAAAGAATATAAAAAATTATTATGGTTTGAAAAACCTCTTGTGACGCTTATTTTTGATTATAAACAACGGAATCGACCTTGGCGATATATAAAAAATAATCGGTTTGACAATGCTCTAAAAAATGAAATGTCACAATATTTTTTTTATACATGTCGAAGTGATGGAAAAGAAAAAATCTCTTTTACATATCCACCTAGTTTAGCAGCTTTTGGAGAAATGGTACAAAAACAAATAGATTTTTTCACACCAGAAGAATTGTTTTCTGACGAATCGTATACTGATTGGAGTTTTATCAATGAACTAAAAAGAATAAATTTAAGTAAGGAGTTTATAAAGAGAGTCGAATATTTAGATAAGGAATATTTATATAAGGAATCTTTTGATCTGGGCATACTTGAAAAAAGGACTCGATTTTCTAATTATGAAACTAATGAAGAAACTAATAATGAAACTAATAATGAAACTAATAATGAAACTAATAATGAAGAAACTACTACTGAAACTAATAATGAAACTAATAATGAAACTAATAATGAAACTAATAATGAAACTAATAATGAAACTAAAAGAAATAATGAAATTAAAAGAAATAATGAAACTAATAATGAAACTAATAATGAAACTAATAATGAAACTAAAAGAAATAATGAAACTAAAAGAAATAATGAAACTAAAAGAAATAATGAAACTAATAATGAAACTAATAATGAAACTAATAATGAAACTAAAATAAAATACTTGCCTAAAATATATGATCCTTTCTTGCAGGGACCCTACCGCGGAAGAATCAAAAAATTGTTTTCACCTTTAAGTGAAAAAACAAACACGGATCCGTTTTGGATAAATAAGATTCATGTTATACTTCTTGCTACTGATTATTACGAATTTGAACAGACAATAGATACACTCAAATCATTATCAACAGAAAAAGAACTTTCTTTATTGACAGAAACAGAAGATGAACAGACAATAGATACACTCAAATCATTATCAACAGAAAAAGAACTTTCTTTATTGACAGAAACAGAAGATGAACAGACAATAGATACACTCAAATCATTATCAACAGAAAAAGAACTTTCTTTATTGACAGAAACAGAAGATGAACAGACAATAGATACACTCAAATCATTATCAACAGAAAAAGAACTTTCTTTATTGACAGAAACAGAAGATGAACAGACAATAGATACACTCAAATCATTATCAACAGAAAAAGAACTTTCTTTATTGACAGAAACAGAAGATGAACAGACAATAGATACACTCAAATCATTATCAACAGAAAAAGAACTTTCTTTATTGACAGAAACAGAAGATGAACAGGGAAATATCGATTCCGAGGATCGAGTCAAAATTTTGAAATTTTTATGCAATATAGTTATAACTAATCCCGACAATCAAACAATTATAAAAAAATCTAATGGAATAAAAGAAATAAGTAATGGAATAAAAGAAATAAGTAAAGAAGTTCCTCGATGGTCATACAAACTACTCGACATTTTCGAACAACACCATAGAGGAGGCGAGGAACACATGATAACAGATTATGCAATTCGTTCAAGAATCTTCCGGTACGCAATAGTTTTTTCTAAGGAGGAGTTAAAGGATGATTTTTTTCTACCAAACGATATAGAAAACGACCTATCTTTGATGGAATATTCGCCAGAACCGAATTTTCGTCGAGACATAATAAAAGGTGCCGTGCGTGCCCAAAGACGTAAAATAATTAATGGGGAACTGTTTCAATCAAATGTGCATTCCCCACTTTTTTTTGACAGAGTAGACAGCCTCTTCTTCAGAGTGTTCAGATCTTTGTATTCTGATATTTCTTGGCTGATAAAACTAATATCTCGAAATTGGATATGGAAAAACAAAGAATCACAAATTTCTGATTATACAGAAAATGAGGAGGACATAAGAGAAGAAGACGAAGAGATAAGAGAAAGCATAGAAAAGATACAAGAAAGAGACAAAGAGGAAGAAAAAAGAAGAGAAAGCATAGAAGAGATACAAAAAGGAGACAAAAAAGAGAAAGAAAAAAGAAGACAAGAGTCAGAGGCAGATGACTTCCTGCTGGACGCAGCAGAATTTTGGGATATCGTCTTTTTTGGTCAAGGACCAAGGGGCATCATGTTAATAGCCCAATCGATTTTTAGAAAATATATTCTATTACCTTCATTGATAATAGCTAAAAACATTGTCCGTATATTATTATTTCAAATTCCTGAGTGGTCCACGGATTTCAAGGGTTGGAAGCGAGAAATACATGTTAAATGCACTTATAATGGTCTTCAATTCTCCACAAAAGACTTTCCAAAAAATTGGTTATCAGAAGGTATCCAGATCAAGATCCTATATCCTTTTCGCCTGAAACCTTGGCGCGGATCTAAACTGAAACCCTCTCATAAAGATCCAATGAAAAAAAAGCATAAAGATCCAATGAAAAAAAAGCATAAAGATCCAATGAAAAAAAAGAAAGTTAAAAAGAATGATTTTTGCTTTTTAACAGCTTGTGGACTGGAAAGTGACTTACCTTGCGGTCCTCCTCGAAGACGGCCTTCGTTTTTTCAGCCTATTTTTAACGAACTAGAAAAAAAAAGTGAAAAATGGAAAATTTTTAAAAAAGGAAAAAAATTGTTTCGAAAAGTCTCAGGAGAAACAAAAATTCCATTTGTAAAGGGAATAATAAAAAAACTTTCAAAAAGAAATCCAGTTTTGGAGTTGAGAGAAGAATTGGGCGAAACTAAAAAAGATTTGGGCGAAACTAAAAAAGATTCGATAATCAGTAATAAGATGATTGACGAATCATCCCTTCAAATTCAATCTATGGAGCGGACAAATTATTCATTAACAGAAAAAAAGATAAAAGATCTGACTGAGAGAACAAACACAATCAAAAATCAAATAGAAAAAATTATAAAAGACAAGAAATTAGAATCATCAAAAAAATTTTGGAAAATATTAAAAAGAAGAAATATTCGATTAATCCGTAAATTCTATTTATTTATAAAACTTTTTATTCAAAAGATATACATAGATATTTTTCTATATATCATTAAATATATCATTAATATTCCAAGACCCAATCCACAACTTTTTCTTGAATCAACAAAAAAAATGATTGATAAATTCATTTACAATAATGAAGCAAATCAAGAAAGAATTAATAAACCAAATAAAAATACAATTCATTTTATTTCAACTATAAAAAATATAAAAAACTCACTTTCGAATATTAGAAATCAAAATGCAAAAGCTTTTTGTGACTTATCCTCCCTCTCACAAGCATATGTATTTTACAAATTATCACAAACCCAAGTTATTAAATTCAAACCTATCCTTCAATATCACGGAACATCTCTTTTTCTTAAAAATGAAATAAAAGATTATTTTGAAGAACAAGGAATATCTCATTCCCAATTAAAACATCATTATGGGTTAAGACAAAAAATCTCTGGAATAAAGGAATGGAAAAACTGGTTAAGGAGTCATTATCAATACGATTATCAATACGATTTAGTTCAGAGTATATGGCTTAGATTAGTACCAGAACAATGGCGAAATAGAGTCAATCAACACTATATGGCTCAAAATAAAGATTTAACAAAATGGGATTCAGATGAAAAAGAAAGATTAATACATTACGAAAAAAAAAATGATTTTCAAGCGAATTCATTACTGAATCAAGAATATAAACTGAATCAAGAACAAAAACGGAATCAAGAACAAAAATATAAAAAAGATAATTTTAAAAAACACTATAGATATAATTTATTATCATATATATTTATTATATATCAAGATATGAGGGACTCATATACTTATGGATCACCATTACAAGTAAATAAGAGGGAAGAGATTCCTTATAATTACAACATGGATAAACGAAAATTTTTTGATATATTGGGGGATATTCCTATCCATAATTATCTAACGGGGAAAACGGGGAAAACGGGGAAATTTTCGCATAGAAAATTTTTTAATTGGAGAATTCTTAATTTTTGTCTTAGAAATAAGACCGATATTGAGTCCTGGGTCGATACCAGTACCAAGAGTAAGAAGACCAGTACCAAGAGTAAGAAAACCAGTACCAAGAGTAAGAAAAATATTAAGACTGTGATTAATAATTTTAATAATTATCAAATATCGAATCTGGAACTTTGGTTCTTCCCAGAATTTGTGCTACTATATAATGCATATAAGGTTGAACCATGGATCATACCAATAAAACTACTTCTTTTCAATTTTAATTTTAATGGAAAAAAAGAGGATCTTGTATCAGATGCAAAAAAAAAAAGAAAATTTAGATCCGTTCTCTCAAATCAAGAAAAAGATGTTGAAGAAGATTATGGTAAATCATCCAATCAAGAAAAAGGTAAATCATCCAATCAAGAAAAAGGTAAATCATACAATCAAGAAAAAGATGTTGAAGAAGATTATGGTAAATCATCCAATCAAGAAAAAGGTAAATCATCCAATCAAGAAAAAGGTAAATCATACAATCAAGAAAAAGATGTTGAAGAAGATTATGGTAAATCATACAATGAAGAAAAAGGTAAATCATACAATCAAGAAAAAGATGTTGAAGAAGATTATGGTAAATCATACAATGAAGAAAAAGGTAAATCATACAATCAAGAAAAAGATGTTGAAGAAGATTATGGTAAATCATCCAATCAAGAAAAAGGTAAATCATACAATCAAGAAAAAGATGTTGAAGAAGATTATGGTAAATCATCCAATCAAGAAAAAGGTAAATCATACAATCAAGAAAAAGGTAAATCATCCAATCAAGAAAAAGGTAAATCATCCAATCAAGAAAAAGGTAAATCAGATCAAGAAAAAGGTAAATCAGACAATCAAGAAAAAGATGTTGAAGAAGATTCTGGTAAATCAAAAAAACATAGAAAGGAAGACGAGAGCAAGAGAGAAGCTCGTTTATTCCTACAAAAGTATTTGTATTTTCAATTCGGATGGGATGCTGATTCTTTCGATGAAAAAATAATCAAAAATATCAAAGCATATTCTTTCATTCTTGGCCTGATAAATATGAATGAAACTTTTCTATACTCTGTTAGAAGAGGAGGAACGAATCTGGATATTTTGATGGATTCGGCGGATAAGTTACTTTTAACTTATCAATACCTACTCAAAAAAGGAGTATTGATTATCGAACCAATTCGCCGGTATGTAGAAATTGATGGACAATTTATTCTATATCAAACTATAAGTATTTCATTGGTTCATAAAAATAAACATGAAATTAATCAAAGACGCAAAAAAAAAAAAAGACGCAAAAAAAAAAACTATATTGAAAAAAATAATTTTGATGAATCCATTGCAAGACATCAAAAAATGACTGAAAATAAAGACAAAAATCATTATGATTTGTTTATTCCTGAAAATATTTTATCCCCTAACCACCGGAGAGAATTGCGAATTCGAATTTCTTTCAATTCAAGGGATAAAAATGGTATGCATAGAAATCCAGTATTTTTAAATAATGTAAAAAACTGTGGTCAAGTTTTGAATAAAAACAAACATCTTGATAGTGATAAAAAGAAACTAATTAAATTAAAGTTCTTTCTTTGGCCCAATTATCGATTAGAAGATTTAGCTTGTATGAATCGCTATTGGTTTAATAGTAATAATGGCAGTCGTTTCAGTATGGTAAGGATACATATGTATCCGCGTTTGAAAATTCGTCAATGGTACATTTTTCCATATATTATGATTGAAAACCGGATTGATTAATTTTATTTGAAAAAATTATAAAGTTCATAACGAACTTAAAATCATTGTGCATATTAAAATGAATGGTATTATTATTATTACTGATCAGTAAAATTCACATTCAAAAAAAGGGGGAGAGAAATTTTTGTTTTATGGTAAAAAATTCATTCATCTCAGTTATTTTTCAAGAAAAAAAAGAAGAAAACAAGGGGTCCGTTGAATTTCAAATAGTCAGTTTCACCAATAAGATACGAAGACTTACTTCACATTTGGAATTGCACAAAAAAGACTATTTATCTCAGAGAGGTCTACGTAAAATTCTAGGAAAACGTCAACGGCTTCTGTCTTATTTATCAAAGAAAAATAACATACGTTATAAAGAATTAATTAGTGAGTTGGATATTCGGGAATCAAAAAATCGTTAATTTGATTGAATTAGTCGATTTATTATATTTTTCATTTTGATGTACTTCTTTTCGTTTTCAACAATTCATGTAAGAATGAATCGAGGAAAAACTTATGAATCTATCAGCTACAGAAAAAGACCTTATGATAGTCAATATGGGACCTCACCACCCATCAATGCACGGTGTTCTTCGTCTCATCGTTACTCTAGATGGTGAAGATGTTGTTGACTGTGAACCAATATTAGGTTATTTACACAGAGGAATGGAAAAAATTGCGGAAAACCGAACAATTATACAATATTTGCCTTATGTAACACGTTGGGATTATTTAGCCACTATGTTCACGGAAGCAATAACCGTAAATGGACCAGAACAATTGGGCAATATTCAAGTCCCTAAAAGAGCCAGCTATATCAGAGTAATTATGTTGGAGTTGAGTCGTATAGCTTCTCATCTATTATGGCTTGGACCTTTTATGGCCGATATTGGTGCACAGACCCCCTTTTTCTATATTTTCAGAGAAAGAGAATTAGTATATGATCTATTCGAAGCTGCCACCGGTATGAGAATGATGCATAATTATTTTCGTATCGGAGGAGTAGCGGCCGATCTACCCTATGGCTGGATAGATAAATGTTTGGATTTCTGTGATTATTTTTTAACAGGAATTGTTGAATATCAAAAACTTATTACGCGAAATCCTATTTTTTTAGAACGAGTTGAAGGTGGTAGGGGTTATTGGTGGAGAAGAAGCAATAAATTGGGGTCTATCCGGCCCAATGCTACGAGCCTCTGGAATCAAATGGGATCTTCGTAAAGTTGATCATTATGAGTGTTACGACGAATTTGATTGGGAAATCCAGTGGCAAAAAGAAGGAGATTCATTAGCTCGTTATTTAGTCCGAATCAGTGAAATGACGGAATCCATAAAAATAATTCAACAGGCCCTGGAAGGAATTCCGGGGGGTCCCTATGAGAATTTAGAAATCCGATGTTTTGATCGAGAAAGGGATCCAGAATGGAATGATTTTGAATATCGATTCATTAGTAAAAAACCTTCTCCTACATTTGAATTACCGAGACAAGAACTTTATGCGAGAATGGAAGCCCCAAAGGGAGAATTAGGAATTTTTCTGATAGGAGATCAAAGTGGTTTTCCTTGGAGATGGAAAATTCGCCCGCCGGGTTTTATCAATTTGCAAATTCTTCCTCAGTTAGTTAAAAGAATGAAATTGGCTGATATTATGACGATACTAGGTAGCATAGATATCATTATGGGAGAAGTTGATCGTTGAAATGATAATTTATACAACAGAAGTAGAAGATATCAATTCCTTTTACAGATTGGAATCCTTAAAAGAGGTCTATGGGATCATATGGATGTTTGTCCCTATTTTGACTCTTGTATTGGGAATCACAATAGGTGTACTAGTAATTGTATGGTTAGAAAGAGAAATATCTGCAGGAATACAACAACGTATTGGGCCTGAATACGCCGGCCCTTTGGGAATTCTTCAAGCTCTAGCAGATGGAACAAAACTGCTTTTCAAAGAGAATATTCTTCCATCTAGAGGAAATACTCGTTTATTCCGTATTGGACCGTCTATAGCAGTCATATCCATTTTACTAAGTTTTTCAGTAATTCCTTTTAGCTCTCGCCTTATTTTAGCCGATCTCAATATCGGTATTTTTTTATGGATTGCCATTTCAAGTATTGCTCCTGTTGGACTTCTTATGTCAGGATACGGATCAAATAATAAATATTCCTTTTTAGGTGGTCTGCGAGCTGCTGCTCAATCGATTAGTTATGAAATACCATTAACTCTATGTGTTTTATCAATATCTCTACGTGCGATTCGTTGAAATATAAACTTTTCTTTTCCCTATTCCTTTCGTTCTATAAAATAAGCTGAATGGATTGAATAGATATCTTCGTTATTTTATTATCCTTCAGGTTGATAAACTAAATTAGATAGTTATATATGAGTGAAAGAAAGCAGCTTATAAATTCGCAGTAAATTAAACAAAAAAAAATTTAATCTCATTTCCTATGTACAAGAGTTAAGTGGAAGAAAACATAAGTGGAAGAAGTCTTTACCCCAAGACGGGTTGATTAGTCAATCTAGCTTGAAGCGGGCTCAAAAGATCAACCGTATAGAGTTTTGGCTATCCTTTGTATAGATTCCCATACATGTATTGCCAAACCAAACGGGGGATTGAACAAAAAAATGAGTGGATGGTTAGGAACACCAAAATACACAAAGGATTAGTAATGGAGATTATGTAAATTATATAAAAAGGATATTTCTGGATAACATAAAAAGAATACTAATTGGGGCTTTAAATTAGTAGAAATGAGTAGGCAGTACTACCCACGATTCCGGTCCAGAGTATGCTCCTATCCACCGATTAAAGTAATGACTATCAGGAACGAAATAATCCTTTACTATTTTTTAGTTTAAGCCCCCATTCGTAATTTTCTCAGATCAGAAAGAAGAATAGGAACGAAAAAGAAAGAATAAAAAATAAATATTTTTTTTTTTTTTATTCTTTCTTTCATATATATAGAGGAGATATAATCTGTGTCATGATTTATGAGCTAATGTAATATTTAATTTTTTTCGTAATCGAAAACAATGGGTTGAAATATCTATTGATATTTCTACAAGAAGTATTTTATTGAAGGCTTAAGTTATTACTCAACAAATAAAAATTGAAATTAGTAACGGGCGAGATCAATTCAGAAGCACTTTTTTTATTCTTCATAATATAGCAGACAGAATTCCATTGGTATAATTTTGGACCTTCCAATCCATTTTTTCTCTATCTATTCTACAACCATACGAAGAGAAATAATACTGATTCGGTCCTTAAATTTATTTGTGACCCACGAGGAGCCGTATGAGTTGAAAACCTCATGTACGGTTTTGGACTAGCGATGGGAACAGTGATGTTATCATCGACTATAATTATCTAACAGCTCAAGTACAGTTGATATAGTTGAGGCGCAATCAAAATATGGGGTTTGGGGATGGAATTTGTGGCGTCAGCCAATAGGGTTTATCGTTTTTCTAATTTCTTCTCTAGCAGAATGTGAGAGATTACCTTTTGATTTACCAGAAGCCGAGGAAGAATTAGTAGCAGGGTATCAAACCGAATATTCGGGTATCAAATTTGGTTTATTTTATGTTGCTTCCTATCTAAATCTATTACTTTCTTCCTTATTTGTAACAGTTCTTTACTTGGGGGGTTGGAATATTTCCATTCCGTACGTATTCGTCCCTGAGCTATTTGAAATAAATAAAATGAATGGAATCTTTGGAACGACAATTGGTATCTTTATTACATTAGCTAAAACTTATTTGTTTTTGTTTATTTCTATCGCAACAAGATGGACTTTACCTAGGTTAAGAATGGACCAATTATTAAATCTTGGATGGAAATTTCTTTTACCCATTTCTCTCGGTAATCTATTATTAACAACTTCTTTCCAACTTCTTTCACTGTAAAGAAAAAAAGAATACGAGATTCATGACTTGGTTCAAACAAGAGAAAGAAACAAACATAAAATTATTCATAGATATTCACGATATGTTCCCTATGGTAACTGGGTTCATGAATTATGGCCACCAAACAGTCCGAGCAGCAAGGTACATTGGTCAAGGTTTCATGATTACCTTATCCCACGCAAATCGTTTACCTGTAACTATTCAATACCCTTATGAAAAATTAATCGCATCAGAGCGTTTCCGTGGGCGAATCCATTTTGAATTTGATAAATGCATTGCTTGTGAAGTATGTGTTCGTGTATGCCCTATAGATCTGCCTGTTGTTGATTGGAAATTTGAAACGGATATTAGAAAAAAACGATTGCTTAATTACAGTATTGATTTCGGAATTTGTATATTTTGTGGTAACTGCGTTGAGTATTGTCCAACAAATTGTTTATCAATGACTGAAGAATATGAACTTTCTACTTACGACCGTCACGAATTGAATTATAATCAAATTGCTTTGGGCCGTTTACCAATGTCAGTAATTGACGATTATACAATTCGAACAATTTTGAATTCGCCTCAAAGAAAAACTGAGTAAGTAAACCTCCTATTCTATTAAAGAGAAATTTCCAATTCTTTTAAGGTTCCGTTTTGGTTTAAGTTAAAAGAATATTTGGTTTGACTTAAAAGAATGAGGCCTTTACTCTTTGTTTGGTCAATAAATAAAAATTCAATTACAAATTAACTGGTTGATAAGAATTTCGAATTCATTTTTCTTGAAAATCTATTAATATATTCGTAATTATTTCGAAATATATAGTTTCAAAAAACAAAATACCCTTTCGAACCGAACAAAAAAAAAGAATTAAAAACGAAACAATAATTGTACTTAGATCAATTCACACCTAATAGATTAGGATTTTATTCAATTAGGAACGTATCATAAAAAAAAAATTCCTGGTCGGGTCAATAAGATCATGAAAAGCATTTCGATTTATTTATCTCTTATTTTACATATAATGGATTTGCCTGGACCAATACACGATTTTCTTTTAGTTTTTCTGGGATCGGGTCTTATATTAGGGGGCCTGGGAGTGGTATTACTTACCAATCCAATTTTTTCTGCCTTTTCATTGGGATTGGTTCTTGTTTGTATATCCTTATTCTATATTCTCTCAAATTCTCATTTTGTAGCTGCTGCCCAGCTTCTTATTTATGTGGGAGCCATAAATGTTTTAATCCTATTTGCTGTGATGTTCATGAATGGTTCAGAATATTATAAAAATTTTAATCTGTGGACCATTGGGAATGGCCTTACTTCGTTGATTTGTACAAGTATTCTTGTTTCGCTAATTACTACTATATTAGATACATCATGGTACGGGATTATTTGGACTACAAGATCAAACCAAATTATAGAACAAGATTTGATAAGTAATAGTCAACAAATTGGAATTCATTTAGCAACAGATTTTTTTCTTCCATTTGAATTCATTTCACTAATTCTTTTAGTTGCTTTGATAGGTGCAATTGCTGTGGCTCGTCAGTAATAAATCTTTCTAACTAGGAATAGCAAGCAATCCAAATTAAACTTTTTTCTGTCTTATCGCATCTATTTTCCTTGAATTCTTGTTCGTGTATAAAATATAAAATAGAAATTCGTTTATTCGAGATATTTCCAATATATTCTTTTTGTTATATTCTATTCTAGTCAATCAAATCCGTTGAATTATTGTTCATATTAAAATGAATCGAAATTGATAAGGAGTTGGTCAATGATGCTCGAACATATACTTGTTTTGAGTGCCTATTTATTTTCTATCGGTATTTATGGATTGATCACGAGTCGAAATATGGTTCGGGCCCTTATGTGTCTTGAACTTATACTGAATGCGGTTAATATAAATTTTGTAACATTTTCTGATTTTTTTGATAGTCGGCAATTAAAAGGAAATATTTTATCAATTTTTGTTATAGCTATTGCAGCCGCTGAAGCAGCTATTGGATCAGCTATTGTTTCCTCAATTTATCGTAACAGAAAATCAACGCGTATCAATCAATCAACTTTGTTGAATAAGTAATATTAATAATATTAAATTATAAGATTCACCAATTTGAATTAGCATGTCCAATATGTTGGAATCTACATCATGTTTTCGAAAACGTAAGAAATCAAAGTATCTTGGTCCTTTCTTATGAGTTGATCCCGAAGGAAATTGATTAGAAAATTTCTGGTAAATCGTTGATTCATCTGGTGTTTAACTATAATGATTCATTTACAAGTTTACTAGATTGAAATTTTATGATGTTCAAAAAATTATAGATCCCATGTCACATTCAGTAAAAATTTATGATACATGTATAGGGTGTACTCAATGTGTCCGAGCCTGCCCCACCGATGTGTTAGAAATGATACCTTGGGATGGATGTAAAGCTAAGCAAATTGCTTCCGCTCCAAGAACAGAAGACTGTGTTGGTTGTAAGAGATGTGAATCCGCTTGTCCAACAGATTTCTTGAGCGTTCGAGTTTATTTATGGCATGAAACAACTCGAAGTATGGGTCTAGCTTATTGATACGTTCCCGAAAACCCCACTTGAATACATTTTGAATCCATTTTATTTTTTTTTTACTGAAAAAACCCGTGCTCAAAAAAAATCTTTTTTGAGCACGGGTTTTTCTGGTCCAAGTGCATCTTGTCTTTACCACGAATTATTTTCCTTGGTTAACAATAATTGTAGTTTTACCAATATCTGCAGGTTCTTTAATTTTCTTTCTTCCTCATAGAGGAAATAAGCTAATTAAGTGGTATACTATGTGTATATGCATATTTGAACTCCTTCTAACAACCTATGCATTTTGTTATCATTTCCGATTGGACGATCCATTAATCCAGCTGGAGGAAGATTATAAATGGATAAATTTTTTTGATTTTTACTGGAGATTGGGAATAGATGGACTTTCTATAGGGCCCATTTTACTGACAGGATTTATCACTACTTTAGCTACTTTGGCGGCTTGGCCAGTTACTCGAGATTCGCGATTATTCCATTTCTTGATGCTAGCAATGTACAGTGGTCAAATAGGATCATTTTCTTCTCGAGACCTTTTACTTTTTTTCATCATGTGGGAGTTCGAATTAATTCCCGTTTATCTACTTCTATCCATGTGGGGGGGAAAGAAACGTCTGTACTCGGCTACAAAATTTATTTTGTACACTGCGGGGGGTTCCATTTTTTTATTAATAGGAGTTTTGGGTATCGGTTTATACGGTTCTAATGAACCAACATTAAATTTTGAAACATTAGCTAATCAATCGTATCCTGTCGCACTGGAAATCATATTCTATATTGGATTTCTTATTGCTTTTGCTGTCAAATCGCCGATTATACCCTTACATACGTGGTTACCAGACACCCATGGGGAGGCACATTACAGTACTTGTATGCTTCTAGCCGGAATTTTATTAAAAATGGGAGCGTATGGATTAGTTCGCATCAATATGGAATTATTACCCCACGCTCATTCCATATTTTCTCCCTGGTTGATAATAGTGGGTACAATGCAAATAATTTATGCAGCTTCAACATCTCTTGGTCAACGGAATTTAAAAAAAAGAATAGCCTATTCCTCCGTATCTCATATGGGTTTCATAATTATAGGAATTGGCTCTATAACTGATACGGGACTCAACGGAGCTATTTTACAAATAATATCTCATGGATTTATCGGTGCTGCACTTTTTTTCTTGGCAGGAACGAGTTATGATAGAATGCGTCTTTTTTATCTCGACGAAATGGGTGGAATGGCTATTCCGATTCCAAAAATATTTACGATGTTCAGTATCTTATCGATGGCTTCTCTTGCATTACCGGGCATGAGTGGTTTTGTTGCAGAGTTGATAGTCTTTTTTGGAATAATTACCAGCCAAAAATATTTTTTAATGCCAAAAATACTAATTACTTTCGTAATGTCAATTGGAATGATATTAACTCCTATTTATTCATTATCTATGTCACGTCAAATGTTCTATGGATACAAGCTATTTAATGCTCAAAGTTCTTATTTTTTTGATTCTGGACCACGAGAGTTATTTGTTTCGATCTCTATCTTTCTACCAGTAATAGGTATTGGTATTTATCCGGATTTTGTCCTCTCATTATCAGGTGAGAAGGTCGAAACTATTCTATATAATTATTTTTATAGATAGTTTTGATGAATAAAACAAAAAATCAAAAAGTAATCCTATGATTTTTAAAATTGTTCGTTGTACAGTGAAAAAAAAAAGAAAGAAGTCTTTTTTCTTCTCTTAAGTTTAAGTTAAGTAAAAAAAGGTAAAAGAATTAAATTGAATTTTAATCAGACATCTTTGGCTTTTGTTAGAACCTTTTGAATCAAGTAGTGGAGTGATTCAAAAGGTTCTTGACAGCTTACAATAAGTTTTCTTATATATACGCTGTCCTATCTTAGTATTTGTTAGGCTTAGCCTTTTTATTCAATTCAATTAGATGTTAATGTAAATGAACCATAACTATGTAAACCTATTCCTAATAGATTGACCCCAAAATAGCATATCCAAATTATAAGAAATCCCATAGAAGCCACAAGTGCGGAATTTACACCTTCCAAATTTTTATTTGTTCGGGTATGTAAATAAATCGCGAATACGGTCCAAGTAATAAATGCCCAAGTTTCCTTTGGGTCCCAATTCCAATATGATCCCCACGCCTCATTAGCCCATACGGCTCCCGAAAGAATTCCTATGGTTAAAAAGATAAACCCGAGACTAATAATACGATAACTCCAACGATCCAATTGTTGAGTCAATTGATACCTGTAAAAATTTTTAGAAGAAAGAAAATAAGTGTTTAATAAAACATTGCTTCTTTCATTCATGTATTGGATTTCGCCAAACGAAAATGACTGATTTAATAAATTATTGTTTTTACCAATAATTTTTATGGCTTTTCGAAATGTAATGACTAGAAGAGCTACTGATAATAATGATCCACATAAAAGAGCTGCATAGCCTAATACCATCATACTTACGTGCATCATTAACCACTGGGATTGGAGAGCAGGCGCTAATATTGCGGATTGATGCATTTTGGTTAAAAGACCCGAAGTGGCAAAGCCTTGGGTAAAAATAACACTTGGTGCGGTTATTGCGCTTAAATCATTTTTACGCTTTTTAAAATAGTAAACCATATGAATAAGGGAGAAACCCCATGAAAGAAAGATTAATGATTCATATAAATCACTTAATGGGAAATGTCCTGAATAAATCCAACGAGTGACTAATAATCCTGTTATACAGAAAAAGGTAACTATCATGCCCTTTTCTGATGAATCATATAGTCCTACGACTTCATCGACTAATAAGAATAAGGTTAAAAAATGAATTGTAATTACAATTGAAACGACCGAAAAGGATATATGAGTTAATATATGCTCTAAAGTTGAAAAAATCATAAGAATTCTGAAAAAAGCGAGGGTTTCTAGATTTTATGGAATGGAAATCAGGAATTAAATTCATTATAGGACTTATTCTATCTCTTTTAGAAGATACTATGCCGCTACTCGGACTCGAACCGAGATGCTCTAGCACTGCTTCCTAAGAGCAGCGTGTCTACCGATTTCACCATAGCGGCTTGCTCGAAATCATAATAAGCCATTTTTTATTCAATCGTCGAGATTGAAGGTGAAGGGGTCAATTCAATGTAAAATGTAAAAGAAGCATTTAATTTAAATTGATGAATAAAAACTCGTTTAAATAGCAATTTGAAGGTTCAAAAAGAATCTTTATTATTTATCGTTTTATTTAATTATCCTTTTTTTTATTTAATATTTAATTTAATATTTAATTATTTCAACAGAGATTTTATAGTTTGTGTTTTCCTAAAAGAGAACTCCTCTATTGTAACTAAACTAACTAGTTGTAACTTCAATTCATAGATAGAATTCAACAAAAAAATGTTCTTTATCATTTTAATTTTTTAATGATTCATCTCTCATTCTTTTATATGATTTTTATGAATCTATAAAAAAAAAAATGCTTATCAATTGAATGAATAAATGAATGAAAAAATATTATTTTTAGAGATCACAATTTCAGCACCACATCCAATGATTTCAAAAGATTTATGTAATTTGCATAGCTTTGTATTAATCGTTAGGATTTTGCGTTTTAAGGATTTATCAAACCAACTAGATATTGGGTTGTACACGTTACGTTATATAAAAAGCGTTTCGATTCCTGTCATAATTGTACCATACTTCAAAAAAGTATTTCGAATTTCGAATTCTAAAAATATGTCTTGATTCATCTTCTTATACAAACATAGAATTTTTTTAGATCATTTTAAATTGATACATTATTTGTATATCCACTAAATTATAAAGGGAGTTTTCTCAATTGGGTTGAAAGCAAGGGAAGGATATATAGTAATTCAGAGAAATAATGATTCATAAAGTTACAAAATTGAAACTTAATGGATTAGTTTCAACAACCCAGTTAAAGCTCTTATATATATGTGCTCCGATATAGCTATAGTATAAATATACAAATTTTTATTATTTAATTATTTAATTATTTATTATTATAAATTGAAATTGAATATTATAAAAATAACAAATTATTATAACACTAAGATACCAAATGGGGCGATGGGGAAAATGAGAATCCCCATCCCGGAAATGAAAAAAAAAAAGATATTCAAAAAAGAAAACCTTTGTATCTTATTCGAGTTAAACCAATTCAGATTAAAAAAAAATTATTTGTCGTACAAAAAAACTTTTTGAATTACCCGTAAAAATAGATCTCGATAATGAAAAAGCTTTCAACGCCGCCCAATATCCTTTCTTTTTCCAAACATTTTTTCGAATACGCTTTTTTGATGTAGAAGTACGTTTTTTTGGAACTGCCATTCAAAAAAAAGGTTATTTAGTGCTATAGTTGGATGTCAAAGACATCTATTTTTAAAACAAAATGATCGGTGTCTTTATGTCATTATTTATCTATTCCTATAGATTTTCTAGATTAATAGATTTTCTAGATTATAATTATCTATATACTACTATATAAATTTCATAAGAACTAAATAGAGATGGGAAAATAACATAAAATGCTTCTATTCTAGAAAAAAAAAAAAAAAAAAATATGATATAACCTTTTTTTATTTATATTCCATACACTATCCAGAAAAAAAGAAGAATTTGTATTTAATTTATTGGTACCTTTCTTTTTTATATCTCCATTCAAATCTATAGGATAGATTAGGATCTATTATGATATATAAATTGAATTGATGAAATCAAAAAAACGTAAAAAAGAGTCTTTCCTTCTCTATCTCTGCCTATTTTTTTTGTCGTCCTACATTTATAATTTATACATCTCCATTTATACACGAAAAATACATCAAAACAAAAAAATGTAAAAAAACCATTTTATTTACCTAATAAAAAACAAACTTGAATTTTTTTCTATTAATTGGTAATTGGTCAAGCTCGAAGAGAGAGTATGCCCAATTTTCATTTTCAATCAAATTCGAATGAGACTCGTAATTAATCTGTTAAAGGATACATAATTTTGAAAAAAAAAAAGAATATTTTTTTTTTCCATTAGTAACTCGGTGATATCATTTGATTACTTCTAACTTCGAAATTTGAATATTTTTGAAATATTTGAGAAAGATTAAAAGATTAATAATAGAAAATTCCAGTTAACTTTGTAATATCTTGATTGTATTATTGCTCCCTTTCCATCAAAAGAGATAAGAGCCGGTGAATCAGAAACGATTAATTAAGAAAGAATAAGAAAAAAGTTTTTATGGAGCATACATATCAATATTCATGGATCATACCTTTTGTGCCACTTCCAATTCCTATTTTAATAGGAATGGGACTCCTACTTTTTCCGACGGCAACAAAAAATCTTCGTCGTATGTGGGCTTTTCCCAATATTTTATTGTTAAGTATAGTTATGATTTTTTCGGTCGATCTGTCTATTCAGCAAATAAATAGAAGTTCTATCTATCAATATGGATGGTCTTGGACCATCAATAATGATTTTTCTTTCGAGTTTGGCTACTTTATTGATTCACTTACCTCTATTATGTCAATATTAATCACTACTGTTGGAATTTTTGTTCTTATTTATAGTGACAATTATATGTCTCATGATCAAGGATATTTGAGATTTTTTGCTTATATGAGTTTATTCAATACTTCAATGTTGGGATTAGTTACTAGTTCTAATTTGATACAAATTTATATTTTTTGGGAATTGGTTGGAATGTGTTCTTATCTATTAATAGGGTTTTGGTTCACACGACCTGTTGCGGCAAACGCTTGTCAAAAAGCGTTTGTAACTAATCGGATAGGCGATTTTGGTTTATTATTAGGAATCTTAGGTTTTTATTGGATAACGGGAAGTTTCGAATTTCAAGATTTGTTCGAAATATTTAATAACGTGATTTATAATAATGAGGTTCATTTTTTATTTGTTACTTTATGTGCCTCTTTATTATTTGCCGGCGCAGTTGCTAAATCTGCGCAGTTTCCCCTTCATGTATGGTTACCTGATGCCATGGAGGGGCCTACTCCTATTTCGGCTCTTATACATGCTGCCACTATGGTAGCAGCGGGAATTTTTCTTGTAGCCCGCCTTCTTCCTCTTTTCATAGTTATACCTTACATAATGAATCTAATATCTTTGATAGGTATA
>NW_028322789.1:42500-45000 GCF_047325235.1 Durio zibethinus
AGGGGATCCTCCAGTTGAGAGGGAGGATCCATCGACCTGAGACGAAGAGAAAGGTCTATCTATTTTATTTAGTTATTCAGTTAAACCAATGATTCGTTATTGGAGCAGATAGCAACAACCATTTCATCCGACATGCGTATTTTTGATTTTCCAATGGATTTACATCTTTCATTAATGGAAATTTTTTGATGTAGTGAGTAATAGCTCTGGTTGTTCGCTGTTCAAGAATTCTTGTTTCGGCAGTTCATACCATCCATACATAGTGTTTTGATCTAAGATTTCAATTCTTCCATGTTTCAGCAGTAGCATATTGTTCCATGGAGCTAAGGTCCAAAATATGGAAGAAACATGTGTTTCCACAACTCTACCACCCAGTCAATTCCGTTCCACTTAATCCCCTATTTCATGGCCACATATCTTTCCGGCTAAGTAATGGGAAACCTTTCTCCTCTTACATGAATACAATTTTCATTTCATCCGGGAAAATCCATCTTTTTCTAAACAATGTCTTTGTCATTTGATCCAATAGCCTTCCGTTAGATAGGAACAGATTTGATAAATACTGATAACTCTCGGATGGAGTATTAGAACGGAAAAATCCATTAGATAATGAACTATTGGTTCTAAGCAATCTCTGGCGATGAATCAAGACTTCGAAGTGCTTTTCTTGCCTATTCTTGATAAACCAGTTTTCATACATAGATGTAAGAGGATGATATTTTCTGGAAATTTTGACAGTAAAAGTCAACAACCCCTTTAACATCTCTTTATCTGCAAAGAATTCTCGGTGTGAAAACACAGACTGATCTTTGAATAGGAAAAAGAGTGGATCCGCAGGGTCCCAAATGAATTGGCTTATTTGAAAAAAGTCTTGTTCATTGGAAGATCTATATCGTGCCTGGTACTGCATGGTTCCACTCTGCAAGAACTCCGAATCATTCTCTTGAAGCTCATCCTCTTCATCATAAATGTGAAGCTCATCCTCTTCATCATAAATGTGAAGCTCATCCTCTTCATCATAAAAGATCCGCTTGTCCCGAAATGACCCGGCCCAATAGGGAAATCCCAATTCATTGTGCCTTTCGATACAATCAAATAGAAAGCCCCAAGGGTGCCATATTCTAGGAGCCCAAACTATGTGATTGAATAAATCCTTCACTATCTGTTGCGGGTCGAGTACTTCTTCTTCTCCTTCTTCTACTTCTTCAAACTCCAAAAACTCCGGTTCGTCTTTTTCATAGAGAAATCTCTGATCAACGATAGAAGATAATCCATTTTGCATCATATATAAGGGATTCCCCGGTTCGGACCGAAGAAGCGATGTCACTCGATCATTATCAAACCGACCGCAATCTTTTTCTGTCCGTGAGGATCCCACCAGAGCGCCTTCTACTTCTAATAGGCCATGAACTAGATCAGAATCATTCTCAACGAACCCAGAAGAAGTGATCCCACTTTTTTCATCGGATCCGGGTGGAGACCAAAGGTCTTGAGCGACCGATCCGGCAGAACAACTCAAAAGATAAAGAAGTATCGTTAATTTCTTCATGCTCGTTCCAAGCTCGAAGTACCATTTGTACAAATAAGGATCCCCTTCGTTACCTGATTTCCTCTTTATATAGATAGATATAGGATCTATGGGGCAATTACTTAGAAGTACATTTTGTACAAGAGCCCTTCCTATCTGATAGAAAATGATCCCATGATCCTGAACCGGTCTTACCCGGGATCGCAAAGCCCAAGTTTGTCTATGAAGAGCAAATCTAAGTGTATTAGTGTCTAGAATTGATTTCTTCTGTGTAATACTAATCGATAGGGCCTCATTGGTAAGTGCTACAAGATCTCGTGCATTGGAACCCACGTTTGTGGACCCGAATCCATTAGTATGGAACATTTTCTTTTCCAAGTGAAATCCCTTAGTATATGAAAGAGTGAAAAAGTGCTTTGGTCGTTGTGGAATAAGAAGCCTTCGTATCTTAATACATGTATTTAATCTATTCGGGGCTATTAGAGCGGGATCCACTTTTCGGGGAATATGAGTCGAAGCAATAACAAGAATATTTCTAGTGGAACATCTTTCACAATCCTTGGAGAGATAGTTCACTAATAGACCGAGGGATAAGTCATTCGCCTCATTCATATCCAGATCATGAATGTTTGGAATCCATATTATGCAAGGAGACATTGCTTTTGCTAGTTCGAATTGAAGGGTGATATAAAATCGGTCTATTTCCGACATCATATCCATAATATCGATATCTAGAAACCCCAGCTCCGTATCAAGGTCACAATCGATATCGTCACTATCATCAATAGCGTCACTATCATCAATAACGTCACTAGCATCAATATCGTCACTAGCATCAATATCGTCACTATCATCAATATCGTCGTCACTATCATCAATAAAAAAACCTTTGTTACCTTTGTTCCCCAGGAACTTGTTCAGAAATACTGTAATGAAAGGAACATAGGAGTTTGTCGCTAGGTATTTGACCAA
>NW_028322790.1:0-40000 GCF_047325235.1 Durio zibethinus
TTTTGTTCTCTTATCACAAGTCTTGTGATATGATATATTGTGATATATATATGATATACGTACAAATCAACACCCTTGAGCAAGGAATACCTATTTGAATGATTCATAATCCATATCATTACTCATACTGAAATTTACAAAGTCTTCCTTTTAAAGATCCAAGAAATTCCCCTTTTAATTTAATACTTTTTCGTTTTTTTTTTTGTTTTCATTTTTAAGTGACATAGACCCAAGTCATCTAGTATTATGAGGATAATGCGTCGGTAATGGTCGGGATAGCTCAGTTGGTAGAGCAGAGGACTGAAAATCCTCGTGTCACCAGTTCAAATCTGGTTCTCGGCGTATGATTAATTTGTATGAGTATCTACTCTACAAATTAATTGATATAGATCGACATAATACATACTTATCTAGCTAGCTATCTGGAAGTAAACCCTCTCTTTATTTATTTTTTTTTTTTTTTTTGTTTCTATTTTTTAGATGAGCAAAGAGTCTATTATAATTATAATGTAGTAAAAAAAATAAATAATGTAGTAAAAGAAAAAAATTTCATTATCTTTCCTCTTCTTTTTTATTTGTTCACGCTGTGGCTCCTCACATTCAAAAAGAATGTTAATACTTCATACATATTTAATTAAAAAAAAAGATTAAAATAGTTGGTTGAAAGGCCCAACCAAAAGTCTGGTCTAGAGGAGTTCAAGGATAGAAATAACCAAGACTCATCTCAGCTACAGTACAAATAGAATCCGATTCCCTTTCATTTATTTATTTGTATTCTCTTTCATATTCCATTTCTTCATTCCTTTCTATGTGACTCTCTAGAGTTCATCTAAGTGATGTGCGCGATACAAAGTTCACGGTATAGAACCCTTGTTGTTCATCCTATTGTCTCGGCTCGTCCGAAATAAAATAAAAAGGTATCTTCAAAAATCGAGAATTTCAATGATGTATTGTCTTTTATTTCTTTTTATTTATTAGCCTATCCATAAGAATACGAATGAAACCTCAATTCCTCCGTTTGAGCTAGAAGAGAATGTACAAATATTCCTTGAATATTTGAAGTTGTAATTAGTTTCTTATCATTCAATGAGCGTCTTGTATTTCATAAAAATTGGGGGCAATGTAATCCTTACGTAAAGGCCACCCTATCCAACTTTCGGGCATTAAGATACGTTTCAGTCGTGGATGATTCTCATAAGAGATTCCCAACATGTCATAAGATTCTCGTTCTTGAAAATCCGCACTTTTCCAAACCCAGAAAACAGACGGAATTCTAGGGTTACTCCTTGGAGCAAATACTTTTATACATACTTCTTCCGGTTGATCTACACCATACTCTATTCTCGTAAGATGATACACACTGGCTAACAGTCCGCCTGGTGCTACATCATAAGCACATTGGGAACGTAGATAATTGTAACCATATACATATAAAATAACAGCAATGGAATGCCAATCCTCGGGCTTTATTTGTAAAGTCTCTATTCCTTGGTAATCGAAGCCCAAAGATCTATGAACTAGCCCGTGTTTGACTAGCCAAACAGACAAACGGCCCTGCATCTTTTTTATCTCTCCCGCACTTTTCTTTTTTATTTGTAATTTGTATAAGATAAGTATTTCACATTTACGATGAAATCGAATTTATGAAGATTAATTCGTTGTTTGTTATTCTGTTTCTGAATCCTACCTAATTCACTAATTCGTGGGAAGATATTGAACTTTTGTAGTTGAAAAATGTTTCAGGAGGAATCTCTGAAGTAGATGGTGGTTGATAGAGTAATCCTTGATTATAATTTCCAGTATGAGTACTGCGTACAAGACAAAACTTGTGATTGGTAGTAAAACACCGATCCCCCTGTTGAGATCTAATTCGATCTTCATAGATTTCGCGAGATATTTTCTTACGAAGTTTTGTTATAGCATCTATAACTGCCTCGGGTTTAGGGGGACAGCCCGGCAAATAGACATCCACAGGAATTAGCTTATCGACTCCCCGAACAGTACTATAAGAATCAGTACTGAACATCCCTCCTGTAATTGTACACGCGCCCATAGCAATAACATATTTAGGTTCGGGCATTTGTTCATATAATCTCACTAAAGAGGGAGCCATTTTCATTGTTACTGTTCCAGCTGTTAAAATTAGGTCCGCTTGTCTAGGACTCGATCTTGGGACCAGCCCATAACGATCAAAGTCGAATCGTGAGCCTATTAATGAAGCAAATTCAATGAAGCAACAACTGGTACCATAAAGAAGCGGCCATAAACTGGAGAGTCTTGACCAATTTGAAAGATCATTTAATGTAGTTGAAATAACTGAGTTTTGGGTTGTTCGATCAAGTAAGGGAAATTCAATGGAATTCATACTCAATGTTATTATTATTTTTACTTTTTTCTTTCTTTTTATTATCTGAATATTCAGGAACTAAGACCATTCCAATGCTCCTTTTCGCCATGCATAAACTGAACCAACAATTAGGATAAGCACGAAAATTAAAGCTTCTATGAATACGGGTACCCCCAATACATCGAAACTCATTGCCCATGGATAAAGAAAAACCGTTTCAACATCAAAAACAACAAAAACTAGAGCAAACATATAATAACGGATTCGAAATTGTAACCAAGCATCGCCCATTGGTTCTATACCCGATTCATAACTAGAAAGTTTTTCTGGACCCTTTCTAATCGGGGCTAAAACTCCAGAAATTAGAAATGCCAAAATAGGAATAGCACTTGATATTATTAGAAATGCCCAGAAAATATCATATTCGTAAAGCAGAAACATAGACGAACTCCTATGAATGTGAAAAATAGACCGGATTAGTCGATTCGACCTGGAATTCATTGTCAAGTCATCCACAACTGTTTGTTTAGTCAAACCAACAATTCAGTTTGATCGAATCGTCTAGTTTCGTTTGTTTGCTGTTGCGTTTTAAGATTTATTGATTGGAATTAATCCTATTTACATTTCACTTATTTCGATTTAATTTCGATATAGTACTAATTTGTATTCGATATAGTACTAATTTGTATAGTAATAGTATAAATAGATATTTATACTATTACATTTATACTATTACATAGATATTTATACTATTACTATATAGTATAGTAGAATACTATACAAATCCAAAACAAGTAAAACTTTTTTGTTTTCACTTCATTTCGTATTTTTCTAAATAAAAGGAATTCTAATATATAACTAATATCTAATATGTATTAGAAATAAAAAAAAAAAAAAAAAACCTTTTCTCTTTTCTATTATCTTATTATCTATTATATATATAGAATATATATAGAATATAGAATAAATTTATATATATATTATATAGTATATTATATAGTTATATATAGAATATAGAATAAATTTATATATAGTTATATATAGAATACATTTTTTATTTTCTATCTATATTTTATAGATATTATATCTTTTTATAGATATTATCTATATATATATTATCTATATATATATATTTAATATATATTATATATATTTATGAGATTCTGTTGAAATGCGCTTTTGTTTTCAGTTTCTGAGCGATCTCCCTGTGAGCGAGCTTATGGGAATGATTTTAACCAAGCAACTGGAAGCGACCAGTTCCAATCAACAAAGAATACAATAATTAGGAAAAAAACTATACAACTTTTTTTATTTGTATTTGGATATTCTTTATTGTTTTAGTTTGCTTTAGTTTTAAGAATATTATTTTCATTTCATTTTTATTAATTTAATAAATATTTTTTTATTAATTTAATAAATATTTTAAATTAATAAAATATAAAAATTAATAAAATATAAAAATTAATAAAATATAAAAATTAATAAAATATAAAATAAAAATATAAAATATAGGGCTATACGGACTCGAACCGTAGACCTTCTCGGTAAAACAGATCGAACTGATTATTATCAAAATGATTCGACCTATTTCAAAGACCCAACATGCATTTTTTTGCATTGGGCTCTTTCATTAACTGATAGAAATATCAGTTAGTCTACCATATATATATTTTTTCTCTTAGAAAAAAAAGGAAGATGGTTCCATGTGCTCTGATTCATTACTGATACAGGAGCACTACCAAAGTGTTTCAAAGAAGGGAAAGTTTATCTTGACGTAGGTCTGCTTCTGGCCTAGATCAACCTAAGTTAAATGAAGTCTCTATCATCCTGATTAAAAAATCAAAGATGAAACTTCATACACCTTAAGATTCATAGGACGAAAAGAGAATTTTTGAGGTCCTTATACTCATTATGCCTAGCATTGAATAGACTGGGTATTCGCCCTATCAATATCTCAAATCAATGATAGGTTCGATTCGGATCCTGCTCCTGCCTAAACGGCACCCGAATCGAACCAAACCATTTGTCAGGCTATTGTTCTCTTGTTTTGTTCCTTCAAAGTAATGGAGTAAGACATCGATTTCTCAAAAGGATCAATTTTTTTTGATTGCATGATAGACTCCCCTGAAAAACATTGGCGCGCGTGTAAACGAGGTGCTCTACCTAACTGAGCTATAGCCCTTGTGTTTGTGATACATATTTTATCATATTATTTAGATAATTTCTTGTCAAGATGAATATTACATGATCCAACATCATAATCATACCTTTTTGGTCGGTTTGATTGGTATTGCTTAGAAGTAATATCGGATTTATAATCCATCGATGTGATAGGTCCCTTTTCTTTCTCTTTATGATTCCTTATGATAATAAATGACCTACTTAACTCAGTGGTTAGAGTATTGCTTTCATACGGCGGGAGTCATTGGTTCAAATCCAATAGTAGGTAGAACTTATTAGATACCATTGATCCCGGTGTCTAATAAGTTTTTCTACCCACCTTCTTTTATTGATTTTCTATCTTTTTCATCCTATTCTATTTCCGTTTTCAATTTTCAAATTTTTCGTTAGATCAAATTTCACTATTTCACTTTTGATTGTATTTGATTCTATTTAATCAGCAGAATAAAAATGGGATGTAGAAACGAAAGTTCTGTTTATACGGAAATTCTTTCGATTAACCAACTAGTTACGAAATCGCGTTGATAGCCTTTACTCGTGTCCTAGCCCATCTGAGAGCTAGATTTGCCTCAATTGTTTGCCTCTTGCCTTCAGCTTTCCTCAAGTTAGCTTCCGCTATTTCAAGAGCTTGCTGAGCTTCTTGTGGATCAATGTCACTACCCTTTTCCGCATCCTTTCCAAAAATAGTGATTTCATTATTGACTATTCTAGCAAAACCACCCATCAGAGCCATCGTTAACCATTGGTCGTTAAGGCGTATTCTCAAAATACCTATATCTACAACTGTGGCAATAGGCGCGTGATTTGGTAATACGCCAATTTGTCCGCTATTAGTAGATAAAATGATTTCTTTCACTTCTGAATCCCAAACAATTCGATTATGGGTGAGTACGCAAAGATTTAAGGTCATTTATTCAATTTGCTCTCCATTTCTAAGTTCGTAGCCTTCGCAGTAGCTTCATCGATGTTACCTACCAAATAAAAGGCCTGTTCAGGAAGACCGTCTAATTCTCCGGAAAGGATCAATTGAAATCCTCTAATTGTTTCTGCTAGGCCAACATATTTCCCCGGGGAACCAGTAAATACTTCCGCTACGAAAAAGGGTTGTGATAAGAAACGCTCAATTTTTCGCGCTCTTGCTACGGTTAAGCGATCCTCTTCGGACACTTCGTCCAACCCCAGGATAGCTATAATGTCCTGAAGTTCTTTGTAACGTTGTAAGGTTTGCTTAACCCTTTGCGCAGTTTCATAATGTTCCTTTCCAACGATTCGAGGTTGGAGCATAGTTGACGTTGAGTCTAAAGGATCTACCGCTGGATAGATACCTTTGGCAGCTAATCCTCTTGATAGTACGGTAGTAGCATCTAAATGCGCAAATGTTGTGGCAGGGGCAGGGTCGGTCAAATCATCCGCGGGTACATAAACTGCTTGAATAGAAGTTATGGATCCCTCCTTGGTAGAAGTAATTCTTTCTTGTAAAGAACCCATTTCGGTACTAAGGGTGGGTTGATAACCCACAGCGGAAGGCATTCTACCCAATAAGGCAGATACTTCGGATCCCGCTTGGACAAAACGGAAGATATTGTCTATAAATAGAAGTACGTTTTGTTTATTAACATCTCGGAAATATTCCGCCATAGTTAGGGCAGTCAACCCAACTCTCATACGAGCTCCTGGCGGTTCATTCATCTGACCGTAGACTAAAGCCACTTTTGATTCCGCAAGATTTTGTTCATTAATTACTCCAGATTCTTTCATTTCCATGTAAAGATCATTTCCTTCACGAGTACGTTCACCTACTCCGCCAAATACGGATACACCCCCATGAGCTTTGGCAATGTTGTTGATCAATTCCATAATGAGTACTGTTTTACCTACCCCAGCTCCCCCAAATAGTCCGATTTTTCCTCCACGACGATAAGGAGCTAAAAGATCGACTACTTTAATTCCTGTTTCAAAAATAGATAATTTTGTATCTAATTGTATGAAAGCGGGCGCAGGTTTATGAATAGGGGATGTTGTGCGAGTATCTACAGGACCTAAATTATCAACGGGCTCCCCAAGCACGTTAAAAATTCGTCCTAGGGTCGCTCCGCCGACTGGAACACTTAGAGGAGCTCCCGTGTTAATCACTTCCATTCCTCTCATTAGACCATCTGTAGCGCTCATAGCTACAGCTCTAACTCGATTGTTTCCTAATAATTGCTGTACCTCACAAGTTACATTAATTTGTTGACCGATGGTATCTCGACCCTTAACTACCAAAGCGTTGTAAATATTAGGCATCTTGCCCGGGGGAAAGGCTACATCCAGTACTGGACCGATGATTTGAGAAATACGTCCCAGATTTTCTTTTTCAAGCGTGGAAACTCCAGGAACAGAAGTAGTAGGATTTATTCTCATAATAAAATAAAGTGAAATATGTCAATTTTTTTTTTCGAAAATTTTCTAATAAAAAAAATCTTCGACAGCAAGTTGATCGGTTAATTCAATAAGAAATGGGGATTAGCACTCGATTTCGTTGGTACCATCCAATTGAATGCAATTCAATTGGATTGTTTCCTTATTCAATGAAGGAATTTTTAAGTTCAACCAACCTATTTGCAAAATATCAAGTGGATAAATAAATAACAATTTTGAGAGAGTCTTTCATTTGTCTATCATTGTCTTTCATTTGTCTATCATTATAGGCAATACCATCCATATTATCTATGGAATTCGAACCCGAACTCTATTTACGATTCCTTATTTCTATCTCATTAGCCCTTATTTCATTTCGTATTTTATTTTAGCATATCGATTTTTTTTTACGTCCAACCTATCCCCCCTTTTTCCATCTATATTCCTTTTTTTTCATTTCATAAACGAATTACGCATATTTTCACATCTAGGATTTACATATACAACATATATTACTGTCAAGAGTGAATTTCTTATTCTTTCTTATTTCTTATTATTGAATTTATATTATTTCTTATTTTATATTATTTCTTATTATCTTATTATCTTATTATTGATTATTATTGACTATTGACTTATTATTGAATTTATATTATTATAGTATTATCTTATTATTGACTATTGACTTATTATTGAATTTATATATTTTATATTTAATTTATATATTTTATATATATATTTTATATTTATAATTCTAATTATAATTATATATTTATAATATTTCTATTTCATTTATTTCATTTTCATTTCGATTCAAAAAAAAAGTAAGGAATTCTAAACTTGAAAAACACGGATTGGGTTGCGCCATACATATGAAAGAATATAGAATATGAAAGAATATAGAATAATGATGTATTTGGCGAATCAAATACCATGGTCTAATAAGGAACCTTTCGGATTAGTTGATAATTTTTTGAAAGATTTCTTCGAAAAGGTTTCATTAACTCCTAATTTATGCCGAGCAGACCTTGTTGTTGCGAAAATTTTCAATTCATGAGTTGTAGGGAGGGGCTTATGTCACCACAAACAGAGACTAAAGCAAGTGTTGGATTCAAAGCTGGTGTTAAAGAGTATAAATTGACTTATTATACTCCTGAATATGAAGTCAAAGATACTGATATCTTGGCAGCCTTCCGAGTAACTCCTCAACCCGGAGTTCCGCCCGAGGAAGCAGGGGCAGCAGTAGCTGCTGAATCTTCTACTGGTACATGGACAACCGTGTGGACCGATGGGCTTACCAGCCTTGATCGTTACAAAGGGCGATGCTACCACATTGAGCCCGTTGCTGGAGAAGAAAATCAATATATATGTTATGTAGCTTACCCCTTAGACCTTTTTGAAGAAGGTTCTGTTACTAACATGTTTACTTCCATTGTGGGTAATGTATTTGGGTTCAAAGCCCTGCGCGCTCTACGTCTAGAGGATCTGCGAATCCCTCCTTCTTATACTAAAACTTTCCAAGGCCCGCCTCATGGCATCCAGGTTGAAAGAGATAAATTGAACAAGTACGGTCGCCCCCTATTAGGATGTACTATTAAACCTAAATTGGGGTTATCCGCTAAGAACTACGGTAGAGCAGTTTATGAATGTCTACGTGGTGGACTTGATTTTACCAAAGATGATGAGAATGTGAACTCCCAACCATTTATGCGTTGGAGAGACCGTTTCTTATTTTGTGCCGAAGCAATTTTTAAAGCACAGGCTGAAACAGGTGAAATCAAAGGGCATTACTTGAATGCTACTGCGGGTACATGTGAAGAAATGATTAAAAGGGCCATATTTGCCAGAGAATTGGGAGCTCCCATCGTAATGCATGACTACTTAACAGGTGGGTTCACTGCAAATACTAGCTTGGCTCATTATTGCCGAGATAATGGTCTACTTCTTCACATCCATCGCGCAATGCACGCAGTTATTGATAGACAGAAGAATCATGGTATGCACTTTCGTGTACTAGCTAAAGCTTTACGTCTGTCTGGTGGAGATCATATTCACGCTGGTACAGTAGTAGGTAAACTTGAAGGAGAAAGGGACATAACTTTGGGCTTTGTTGATTTACTACGTGATGATTTTATTGAAAAAGATCGAAGCCGTGGTATTTATTTCACTCAAGATTGGGTTTCTATACCAGGTGTTCTGCCCGTAGCTTCGGGGGGTATTCACGTTTGGCATATGCCTGCTTTGACCGAGATCTTTGGAGATGATTCCGTACTACAATTCGGTGGAGGAACTTTAGGACACCCTTGGGGAAATGCACCGGGTGCCGTAGCTAATCGAGTAGCTTTAGAAGCATGTGTAAAAGCTCGTAATGAGGGACGTGACCTTGCCCGCCAGGGTAATGAAATTATCCGCGAGGCTGGCAAATGGAGTATGGAACTAGCTGCTGCTTGTGAAGTATGGAAGGAGATCAAATTTGAATTCGAAGCAATGGATACTTTAGATAAATAAAATTTGAATTCGAAGCAATGGATACTTTGTAATCCAGTAATTACTGTTGGTTTGTTGAATTGCAATTAAACTCGGCCCAATCTTTTACTAAAAGGATTGAGCCGATCCTAAAGATTGGTGTATTCTTTTCTATCCTATTCGTTCCGTGTTGGAATAGAAACTTATTGTATTAGTAGACGAGATTTTATTGTATTAGTAGACGATATTTTACGAAAAAGGTTCTTGATAGGAGAAAAATTTCTTTTTTCAATTTTTTCAGTGCGAATTTTACACAACATAGGGAAATCGCTATTTCTAATTGAAAATTTATATTTATAATTGAAAAGAAAAAAGTAAAGTATCATATATCATATATAATGAACTGATACTCCAGGTTCTCACAAACGAGAATCCTTTACTTCAATATTCACTCATTATTAGTTTAATGATTGTATCCATTATGCGTATTCCGATAGGAAATAAATGATTTTTTTTTTTTCATCAAATGACTATTCATCTATTATACTTTACATCTAAATAGAGGCAAGAAAACTCTATGGAAAAATTATGGTTCAATTTTATCTTGTCTAAGGGGGAATTAGAATACAGATGTGGGCTAAGTAAATCAATGGATAGCCTTGGTCCTATTGAAAATACTAGTGTAAACGAAGACCCGGTTAGAAATGATATGGATAAAAACATTCATGGTTGTAGTGACAGCTCTAGTTATTACAGTAAGGTTGATCATTTAGTTGGCGTCAAAGACATTCGGAATTTCATTTCTGATGACACCCGAATTAGGGTTTTAATTAGGGATAGTAATCAGGATAATGATAGTAATCAGGATAATTATTCTCTATATTTTAATAGTGAAAATCAAATTTTTGAGATTGACAATGACGATCCCCACTATGATTTTAACTTGTATGATACTAACTATAGTTGGAATAATCACATTAAGAGTTGTATTAACTCTTATCTTCGTTCTCAAACCTGTATTGATAGTTCCATTTTAAGTGGTAGTGACAATTACAATGATAGTTATATTTATAATTGCATTTGTGGTTACATTTGTGTTGAAGGTGGAAATAGTAGTGAAGACAATGGTTTAACTCTAAAAGAAAGTTGCGCAAATGGTAATGATTTAACTCTAAAAGAAAGTTGCGCAAATGGTAATGATTTAACTCTAAAAGAAAGTTGCGCAAATGGTAATGATTTAACTCTAAAAGAAAGTTGCGCAAATGGTAATGATTTAACTCTAAAAGAAAGTTGCGCAAATGGTAATGATTTAACTCTAAAAGAAAGTTGCGCAAATGGTAATGATTTAACTCTAAAAGAAAGTTGCGCAAATGGTAATGATTTAGAAAGGCCTAAAGATTTCAAGCATTTGTGGGTTCTATGCGAAAATGAAGATTGTTATGGATTAAATTATAAGAAATTTCTTAAGCCAAAAATGAATATTTGTGAATACTGTGGATATCATTTGAAAATGAGTAGTTCAGATAGAATCGAACTTTCGATTGATCCAGGTACTTGGGATCCTATGGATGAAGACATGATCTCTCTGGATCCCATTGAATTTCAGTATGACGAAGATGGTATTGATTATGATCCATTTCAGTCTGACGAAGATGGTATTGATTATGATCCATTTCAGTCTGACGAAGATGGTTCTGACGAAGCTGACGAAGATGGTTCTGACGAAGCTGACGAAGATGGTTCTGACGAAGCTGACGAAGATGGTTCTGACGAAGCTGACGAAGATGGTTCTGACGAAGCTGACGAAGATGGTTCTGACGAAGCTGACGAAGATGGTTCTGACGAAGATGGTATTGATTATGATCCATTTCAGTCTGACCAAGAAGAGCCTTATATGGATGGTATTGATTCTGATCCATTTCAGTATGACGAAGATAAAGTTCAGTATGACGAAGATAAAGTTCAGTATGACAAAGATAAAGTTCAGTTTGACAAAGATAAAGTTCAGTATGACAAAGATAAAGTTCAGTTTAACAAAGATAAAGATGGTATTAATTATGATCCATTTCAGTTTAACAAAGATAAAGATGGTCTTGATTCTGATCCATTTCAGTATGACGAAGATAAAGTTCAGTATGACAAAGATAAAGTTCAGTTTGACAAAGATAAAGTTCAGTTTGACAAAGATAAAGTTCAGTTTGACAAAGATAAAGATAAAGATGGTATTGATTATGATCCATTTCAGTTTGACAAAGATAAAGATGGTATTGATTCTGATCCATTTCAGTATGACGAAGATGGTATTGATTCTTATCCGTTTGAGTATGACGAAGATGGTATTGATTCTGATCCGTTTGAGTATGACGAAGAGCCCTATAAAGATCGTCTTGATTCTTATCAAAGAGAGACAGGATTAACTGAGGCTATTCAAACAGGTACGGGTCAACTAAACGGTATTCCTATAGCAATCGGGGTTATGGATTTTCAGTTTATGGGGGGTAGTATGGGATCCGCAGTAGGCGAGAAAATCACCCGTTTGATCGAATATGCTACCAATAATTTTTTGCCTCTTATTCTAGTGTGTGCTTCCGGAGGAGCACGCATGCAAGAAGGAAGTTTGAGCTTGATGCAAATGGCTAAAATATCTTCTGCTTTATATGATTATCAATCAAATAAAAAGTTATTTTATGTATCAATTCTTACATCTCCTACTACTGGTGGAGTGACCGCGAGTTTTGGTATGTTGGGGGATATCATTATTGCTGAACCCAATGCCTATATTGCATTTGCGGGTAAAAGAGTAATTGAGCAAACATTGAATATAACAGTACCTGAAGGTTCACAGGAGGCTGAATATTTATTCCATAAGGGTTTATTCGATCCAATCGTACCACGTAATCCTTTAAAGGGTGTTCTGAGTGAGTTATTTCAGTTCCACGGTTTTTTTCCTTTGAATCAAAATTCAATCAAGTAGAGTCTTAAGTTAAATTATTTTCTTTGTAGTGAAAAGGCAGTTAGTTAGTTTATCAGAATCAAAGTCAAAGCCCGCATAATGGGCTTTGACTTTGTGACATAAAATGGAATTGTCGAAAAACGAATTTTATCTTGCTCTATTGCGTATGTTTATATAATTCAAATATAGAAAAAATATAAATATAGAGTTTTGCATCTTTCTATATCTCCCGAGAATTCTATTTTTACTAAAAATCCCTGTTCTTGGATCGGATTCTAACGAATCGAATCTTTCGACAATTTGTAATAAACTCTTTCTCAATTTGTAATAAACTCTTTCTTTATTAAATTCAAATTAGAAATTAAAATTAGAAGACAAGAACAATAGAATAATAATAATAAGAAAAGTAGGAATAAAGTAAGATAATAAAGAAAGTGGATTATCTTATCATACACCTATTTTATTTCATTTAGAAAGATGGGCAAGTCCCTTTATTTAATTCTACATTCCTTGCACTTATTAGATAAGATATATATATTAGATATATATACTCGCTTAGATATACTTAGTATTTAGATATACTTAGTATTTAGATATACTTAGTATAATATTTAGATATACTTAGTATTTAGATATACTTAGTATAATATTTAGATATACTTAGTATTTCGATATACTTAGTATAATATTTAGATATACTTAGTATAATATACGAATTATAATATAATTATTATAAGATATATTTATAACTAACTTTATAACTAACAATATAACAATAACAGGTACGAATATTAAATTGAGGTACCCATTTTATGACAATTCCCTCTATTTTTGTGCCTTTAGTAGGCCTAGTATTTCCGGCAATTGCAATGGCTTCTTTATCTTTGTATGTTCAAAAAACTAAGATTTTTTAGATTCGATGGGGCCAAGGCCAAGACCAAATCTTATCTATTTTTTTTTTCACGACTTAGATGCCACGGATATCTATTTAGTAGAATATTGTATAACATCCATCCGGCTTCCCCGAACATAAATGAAAAAGCTCCTCTTATGCATACGTAAACATGATATAGGGGTAAATGAATTATAGCAAGTGGATCGGTACCGGACGAATGTATGAAATTAAAGTCTATATATCTAGTAGATCTGTATAGGGGATCATATAAAGGGGATGATTTTAGATCTAAGCAATTTGATGAATTACTTCTAAAAGTTCATATCAAAATAGCACTAGTTGATGAGAGTTACTTCGGAAACAAAAAAAGTAAAGTCAAATTTTTTTGCTTATTTTCTCAATTCCAATAAAATGCAACTGGATCTAGTATGTATGAGTTGGCGATCAGAATCTATATGGATAGAATTTATAGTGGGGTCTCGAAAAACAAGCAATTTCTGCTGGGCCTTTATTCTTTTTTTTGGTTCATTAGGGTTTTTATTAGTTGGAACTTCTAGTTATCTTGGTAGGAATTTGATATCTTTATTTCCGTCTCAGCAAATAGTTTTTTTTCCACAAGGAATCGTGATGTCTTTCTATGGGATCGCGGGTCTCTTTATTAGTTCCTATTTGTGGTGCACGATTTTTTGGAATGTAGGTAGTGGTTATGATCGATTCGATAGAAAAGAGGGAATAGTATGTATTTTTCGTTGGGGTTTTCCTGGAAAAAATCGTCGCATCTTTCTACGATTCCTTATGAAAGATATTCAGTCCATCAGAATAGAAGTTAAAGAGGGTATTTATGCTCGGCGTGTCCTTTATATGGAAATCAGAGGCCAGGGGGCCGTTCCCTTGACTCGTACTGATGAGAATTTGACTCCACGAGAAATTGAGCAAAAAGCTGCTGAATTGGCCTATTTTTTGCGTGTACCGATTGAAGTCTTTTGAAATGAATTGCAGAATAAATGCTTTCTCGGCAGGAGGAAAAAACTCAAGACAAGAAGCCTCTTTTTTCTATAGCAGAACTAAACTGAAGTTTCTTAAGAATGCCCACTCGAACCAAAGAAGACGTATACGGAAGAGTCATAACATAAAACAAAACTGTTTTTTTTTTTTTGTCCACAAAAATTGTTTTTTATGCGTCTGTAAATGTAAAACCACTCAACTTAATTCAGTAACAAAACAAGCAAGAAATCGAAATAATGGATTCATCTCATATATCAAAGTATTTCGAAATATTTAACTTTTTATTTTCAATATTTGGAGTTGATACGTTAGATACAGATAGATTATATCTTGTAAATTTTCTCTACTTTCCTTTTGTCAATCAGCCCCTCCCCTTTTATCCTTTCTTTTGTGCTCCTTAAGAACTAAACAAGTAGATTTCTTTCTCTATAACATAATGATAAATGTAATGATAACTTTTCTGTCTTTTTTTGTCACTCATTTTTGATCATCATAATATTTTTCATAATTTTTTTTTTTTCAATTATTCCCGGACTCTAGACTATATACAGTCTAGATAACCCGCGAAAATTTTTCGACATATTTGATTGATATCTTGATATAGACAGGGAGCTCCTTCGTCTCAAAATCTGAATAGAATAATCTTTATTATTTGAAGCGGTTCTTTCGGGCAGTTATCGAAAGAGGGCAATTGCTTCGAATTTGATCAATTGAGATATCTGGAAACAATAATATATATATATATTTCATTCGAACATTCGAATTCAAAGTGGATTCTTATTTTCTATTTCTGTACTCTTTTTAGATTCAAGGACTAAGCACTGAATCAAAAAAAAAAAAAACAGAGAATAGATTCATGGGCCCCTACCTTATAATTTATCTTATAATTTATAATATAATGAAAGTCATGCTTGATAGAAAGATTAGATCACATAAAGTCAACGAATGAGGTGGGTTCATTAACAATTCACAGATGAAAAAATGGCAAAAAAGAAAGCATTCACTCCCCTTCTATATTTTGCATCTATAGTATTTTTGCCCTGGTGGATCTCTCTCTCATTTAATAAAAGTCTGAAATCTTGGATTACTAATTGGTGGAATACTAGGCAATCCGAAACTTTTTTGAATGATATTCAAGAAAAAAGTATTCTAGAACAATTCATAGAAGTAGAGGAACTCCTCCTGTTGGACGAAATGATAAAAGAATACCCGGAAACACATCTACAAAAACTTCGTATAGGAATCCACAAAGAAACGATCCAATTGATCAAGATGCACAATGAGGATCGTATCCATACGATTTTGCACTTCTCGACAAATCTAATCTGTTTCGTTATTCTAAGTGGTTATTCTATTTTGGGTAATGAAGAACTTGTTATTCTTAACTCTTGGGTTCAAGAATTCCTATATAATTTAAGCGACACAATAAAAGCTTTTTCTATTCTTTTATTAACTGAGTTCTGTGTCGGATTCCATTCGCACCACGGTTGGGAACTAATGATTGGCTATATCTACAAAGATTTTGGATTTGCTCATAATGATCAAATTATATCTGTTCTTGCTTGTACCCTTCCAGTCATTCTAGATACAATTTTTAAATATTCGATCTTTCGTTATTTAAATCATGTATCGCCGTCACTTGTAGTTATTTATCATTCACTGACTGACTGAAAAATGATTCACGGATTCAATTAGAATCTTTCTTACTTTGTATATAAGCAAAGAATGCAAAGTCGTACTTACTTTACTCTTTCTACCCATCAGGGGAATACAATTCCTCCTCTATTTCAGTAAATTTTTTTTTTTTTCAGTAAAAGTAAATAGCAGAATCGTGGATAGGGAACTATACTAGTGACCTACCTAATTTTATTGTAGAAATTTTCGGGATCAATGATTGTACCATGCAAACTAGAAATACTTTTTCTTGGATAAAGGAGGAGATTACTCGATCCATTTCCGTATCGCTCATGATCTATATAATAACCGGGGCATCCATTTCAAATGCATATCCCATTTTTGCGCAGCAGGGGTATGAAAATCCACGAGAAGCAACTGGGCGTATTGTATGTGCCAATTGCCATTTAGCTAATAAACCCGTGGATATTGAGGTTCCACAAGCGGTACTTCCTGATACTGTATTTGAAGCGGTTGTTAGAATTCCTTATGATATGCAACTGAAACAAGTTCTTGCTAATGGTAAGAAAGGGGCTTTGAATGTGGGTGCTGTTCTTATTTTACCGGAGGGGTTTGAGTTAGCCCCACCTGATCGTATTTCGCCCGAGATGAAAGAAAAGATAGGCAATCTGTCTTTTCAGAACTACCGCCCCACTCAGAAAAATATTCTTGTGATAGGTCCTGTTCCTGGTCAAAAATATAGTGAAATCACCTTTCCTATTCTTTCCCCAGACCCTGCTAGTAATAAGGATGTTCATTTCTTAAAATATCCCATATACGTAGGCGGAAATAGGGGAAGGGGTCAGATTTATCCCGACGGGAACAAAAGTAACAATACAATTTATAATGCTACGGCAACAGGTATAGTAAGCAAAATCATACGAAAAGAAAAAGGGGGGTACGAAATAACCATAACGGATGCATTGGATGGACATCAAGTGGTTGATATTATCCCCCCAGGACCAGAACTTCTTGTTTCAGAGGGTGAATCTATCAAACTTGATCAACCATTAACAAGTAATCCTAATGTGGGTGGATTTGGTCAGGGGGATGCAGAAATAGTACTTCAAGATCCACTACGTGTCCAAGGCCTTTTGTTCTTCTTGGCATCTATTGTTTTTGCACAAATCTTTTTGGTTCTTAAAAAGAAACAATTTGAAAAGGTTCAAGTGTCCGAAATGAATTTCTAGATCCGTGGATTTATCAACATCAAATTTGTAAAAAAGAACAAATTCTTCCTGGCAATTAGGTTAGGTATGATGAAAAAAGTATGAAAAGTCTTTTGCTTGTTTATATTCTTTCTCTAGGAATTACTTTTACCGCATTCAAAATCTGTATATTGTGAAGAAGACTATTTGTCTTTACCCCTTCTTTTCTTTTTTCAATCTAAATGGGAGGGGTGTAATTATATCCCTATTGTCAGATTGAAATGTCACAGAATGGGTTTTGTTTTCTAAATTCAATTTGATTAGATACTAAACATAAGATAAGTAAGCGGAGAATAGAAAGGAAGGATAAATGAGGGGAACAAATAATTACAGGGAGTATTCTTCGTCTTCCTAGCCTTCGGCACAAGAAAAGGATGTGTAAAATTCCTTTTCTTGTGTCGAAATAATAACAATTCCGGATCCCATTCGTCAAAGATTTCTATTCTTAGTTTATATTTTTCCAGATTTTTCAGAACCCTTTATTTTTTTAGATTTACTTATAATAGATAATAGATTATAATAGATAATAGAATAAGTAATAAAGTAATCGAATAAGTAATAAGGATAATATAATAAGTATAAAATAAGTATAAATAAGTATAAAATAAGTATAAGTATAAATAAGTATAATATAATATAATAAGTAATGGACAACCAAAAAAAAGAGAAGGAATCCTTTTTTTTATAAATATAAAATAGAAGCAAGGCGATGAACTTATAAAAAAATTTCAAACTTTGATGAAATACTAAAATAAATAGAGTAAGGTTAGACTAGTCTAGAAAGGGTTTGCTTGATATCTGGTCGACAGAAAAAAAAAAGAAATATTAAAATTAAATATTAAAATATTAAAATTAAATATTAAAAAAAATTAAATATTAAAATTAAATATATATTGTGATTGTGTCATCCAGGAAAAGGAAATTGAGTGATTCCTTTTTTTCTTCTAACCTTGAAAGTATCGATAGATACTATCGAAGAACAGATGCTATGAATCAATTAATCGAGTTCATTTTTCAAAAACATCATCGGAAAAAGTGATCTATTTGTTGTCATTTATATTTATACGAACAAAATATTATGATCATTAAGAATTCAACGGGACCCCTCCTCGCGAATCAGACAAAGAAAGAGGAGGCGGGCCCCGTTGAGTTCTTACACTTTCATGCCTATAACTTAGTTCATCCCATTATTACATATTACAGGGACGAACCCAATCCAGAATATGAACCATAAAAGAAAATACCTATTAAACCGATCACAGGAATACCAGTTACCGTACCTATTATCCAAAGAGGAATCCTTCCAGTAGTATCGGCCATTTATCCCGCTTCCCTCCACATTTCATCAAGTGGTCATGCTAAAGACATAAACAGTCATAGATAATTATGAGATGCAATCCTTCCGAATGGGATAAGAGAATTCCTACTATTATTTAGTATTCTACTACTCTTTTTTTCTTAATTGAAGAAATAATTGGAAAATAAAACAGCAAGTACAAAAATGAGTAATAACCCCCAGTAGAGACTGGTACGATTCAATTCAACATTTTGTTCGTTCGGGTTTGATTGTGTCATAGCTCTATAATTAATTCGGATTAGGTTTATCGTTGGATGAACTGCATTGCTGATATTGACCCCAAAAAAGAAACGGTAGGTACAGCTAGTCCGTGAACAGCCAACCATCGCACTGTAAAAATTGGATAGGTTCGATCTATGGTCATTGGGTCCTCCTAAAAAGATCTACTAAATTCATCGAGTTGTTCCAAAGAATCAAAACGGCCGGTTATTAATGGAATTCCTTGTCGGCTCTCTGTAAAATACTCGTTTGGACGAGGGCTTCCAAACACATCATAAGCTAAACCTGTGCTGACGAATAACCAACCCGCAATGAATAGGGAAGGTATAGTAATACTATGAATGATCCAGTATCGAATACTGGTAATAATATCAGCAAAAGAACGTTCTCCTGTGCTTCCAGACATGCTGAGCTCCGCATATTCTTGTAGGGGATCGATTCCGTAAAAGATGAGATCAGTAAACGGAAATTCACTGAAATTCAATCTTTGTGAGATCGTCAATATTGTACCAAAGGTATTTTTAGAGTATACCGAATCAGTATAGCTATCCTTCTTCTGACACAGCAACGCAATTTCAAACAGTATATCGACATGAAGTGCTAGATAATTTCTTTCTTCTTCTTGCTTGTCGATGTATAACCACGTATCATGCGATAGAAAATTCCTCAAATTCCTGGAATATAATATAGGGGATTCTATTATTGGTTTGGGGCTAGAAACGGAAGATCAGGTAACCCGTGAATCCAACAAGTTTATAATAATTCATGAAGGAAATTATCATATTTCCGCAAGTCAATTAGATGCGAAATCTAAAAATTGACTTTTTTTCGTAATTGCATAAGAGGTTTTGTTTTTTGTTGTAAGCCCTCCTTTTTTTATTTTAAGGAATTGCTTAGTCGTCTAGTAACAAGTAAGAGTAGTCGATAGTATTAGATATAGATAAAAAAAAGAGCAAGGAATAAAAAAAAAATTCTACTAATCAATATTTGTGAGGCGGCCTTTCTTGTATTCTTGTATTAGATCCAAAGGTTTTTTCTTGACCTAACTACAAAGATGATGAATCTATTTCTTTTTCTTTTCTACTCTTGTCCTGCCGCTCTATTTTTGTGAATACCGTTTAGAATGATTGATGAATCAAAAAATTTCAATTGAACTTATTCTTTCAATTGGTATTTTTGCTTATCCCCGTCTCTTTTAAAAATTGAAACTTAGGTAAGTGCTTTATAAACATATGTATAAAAAGAACATATTTCATTTAGCTCCTTCATGCCTACTCTAACTAGTTATTTCGGTTTTTTACTAGCGGCTTTAACTATAACCTCAGCTCTATTTATTGGTCTGAGTAAGATACGACTTATTTGAAAATTAATTGAATGAACGAACAATTAATAAAAACAAAGTTTTCTGTCCTATTCCATATATTCTATAGTTCCTTACCGTGTTAATTATCAATTATTAGTTATTGATATTCATGGGCAATAGAGATTAATATTTAGGGATAGATATTACCTTTCTTTTTCTCCTTTCAAATAAATTGAAATGATTGAAGTTTTTCTATTTGGAATCGTCTTAGGTCTAATTCCTATTACTTTGGCTGGATTATTCGTAACCGCATATTTACAATACATACGTGGTGATCAGTTGGACCTTTGATTAATTAACATCTCTTTTTTTGACTGACCCCTTTAATTTTAATTTAATTAATTTAATTCAAGGAGGTCAAATTCGAATTGCTGTTCAATTTTTTTTTTTTTTTTTTTTTTTTCAGTTCGGTGTAATTTTCGACTTAACAAGAGCGGAATCACGCTCTGTAGGATTTGAACCTACGACATTGGGTTTTGGAGACCCACGTTCTACCGAACTGAACTAAGAGCGCTTTCTTATCATAATAAATAAGACTGTAAAAAAGAGGATTCTTTTATTTTATAACCCCAATACATCGTGCACACCTATACTATCATATATCATATATAATATGAGAAAATGATAGATTATGTATGCTTAATTTTAATCAATCTAAAACTAAAATGGCTCCCTCCTTACTGCTCAAAGGAGAAGTAATAGGTAGGGATGACAGGATTTGAACCCGTGACATTTTGTACCCAAAACAAACGCGCTACCAAGCTGCGCTACATCCCTTTCAATTGGCCTACGATGTTATTGTAGAGAATCCCTGTCTTGTTTTCCACACCCTTATTTCATCTATTGATATACAAAAATTATCTTTCCATTTCCTCTTTTTGGTCTCATATCATATAACAACCATATAATGAATAATAAATGAATCTTTTTGGCGGGAATTCTCAGGCAGAAAGGGACCTATTTTGCTGTTTTAAGAAAAGGAAAATCTTATCTATCGAATCATTGTACATTTAAATTTTAATTTTGAATTAGGAATTCCGGGTACAAATATACAAATACAAGTGGTCTTTAACCACACATACATGTGATTATATATGTATTACCATAATGTATGTAATACGATAAAGAAGGAGGATTTTAAATGCGAGATCTAAAAACATATCTTTCCGTAGCACCGGTACTAAGTACTCTCTGGTTCGGTTCTTTAGCGGGTTTATTGATAGAGATCAATCGTTTCTTCCCGGATGCGTTAACATTCCCTTTTTTTTAATTCTAGTTATTGTCGCGGGACGGGGTGAAAAAGATTAGATCGATATACAATCAAATATCTGTGACTAATCTCTCGCCCCCCCTTGACTTTAGTTGTTTTTAGAATTATAATTATATAAGAAATGAATTCTAATTATATAAGAAATAATTCTATTTAGTTTTTTTAGAATTCTAATTATATAAGAATTATATAAAATAAATAAGGAAGGTAGAACGAAAAAAGTGGATTGAACCTCAACAAAACTTGGGTTCAAGCTCCAATTAAATTACTAGTAGAGCGAAAAGAGAAATGTGGCTGGAACAACAGTATCCTACAAGATACTTAAAGAAAATACCGTACTGTGATTCTAAATCGAGTTAGAAATCATTGTATTACTTATTTACTATTAGTATAATACATATTGATTTACTATATTGATTGCAATTGATTGCAACGAAATCTTTCAGGATTTGGTTTTGAGTTAGCAACTTTTATTTATTTATTTTCATTCCTTTCTTCTTCACTTTTGATCGGAAAATAGAAGAGTTGGGTGAATTAAAAACTCAAAGGGGGTTCATGGCCAAGAGTAAAGATGTCCGAGTAACGATTATTTTGGAATGTACCAGTTGTGTTCGAAACGTCGTTAATAAGGAATCAACGGGCATTTCCAGGTATATTACTCAAAAAAATCGACACAATACGCCTAGTCGATTGGAATTGAAGAAATTCTGTTCCTATTGTTACAAACATACAATTCACGGGGAGATAAAGAAATAAATCGAATCAAGTACTCGTATGTCAACCCTTCCCGAGAATATGAGAAAATAGGACATTAGGTATTTAGGTAACATTAGGTATTTAGTATGAGAAAATAGGACATTAGGTATTCAGGTATAATAATATATATTATATAATATATTAAGTAATATTAAGTATATAATTAGTTAGATATAATATATAACTAATATATAACAAATATTTTATTTATATATTAGTCTATATTTGTATTTCCTTGTCTATTCCACGCTTTCTTTTTAAAGTGAAGTTTTTAGTTTTAAATTATTCGATATGCACGTTAATAAATTTTTAACCTTTTTAACCTGGTATATGATTGTATCAATATTCTTTTATTTTTTTTTATTCTATTTTTTATTTAGTTCTTATTTTTTTAATAATTTTTTTCTTTATTCTCGAGTCAATTATTTATTTTTTTAGTTTACCGTCTTCGAATGATTTTTAGTTTACAGTCTTCGAATGATTAGGAGTTGGATTTTCATTGATTAGGAATTAGATTTTTAATATCACTAACTATTTTTTTTTTTATTTTCTATTCGTGCATAATGATTATTTTAATATTGTTAATTTTAATATTGTTGTTAATTTTAATATTGTTAATATTGTATTATTTATTATATTGTATGATTTATTCATTACTATATTTTTTAGTTATTACTATATTTTGTATTTATTACTATATTTCATTATTTATTTCTTATTTTATTAATTATTTATTATTTTCGTGTCGGTTCTATATATATTTATAAATTATATTTATTTATTATTTATGTATTATCACAGTTATAGATATTTATTTAAATTATATTTATATATTAAATATATTAAAATATTAAATTATATTTATATTTTATATATTAAATATATTAAAATATGAAATTATATTTATATATATTTATAAATTATATTTATTTATTATTTATGTATTATCACAGTTATAGATATTTATTTAAATTATATTTATATATTAAATATATTAAAATATTAAATTATATTTATATTTTATATATTAAATATATTAAAATATGAAATTATATTTATATATTAAATATATTAAAATATGAAATTATATTTATATATTAAATATATTAAAATATGAAATTATATTTATATATTAAATATATTAAAATATGAAATTATATTTATATATTAAATATATTAAAATATGAAATTATATTTAAATAAATATCTATAAATAATATAATAATAAAATAAACTAATAAAATAAACAAATAAATAATAAATAAATAATTAAAATAAACTAATAAAATAAACAAATAAATAAGAAATAAATAATAAATAAATAATACAATAATAAAAAAAACAAAGCAAATCGTATTTATTCTATTAATTCTATAATTTGAATTTGATCCGATCAAAATAGGATTTTAGAAAAGGATAGGATAGGATTATTTTTAGAAATAAGGAATAAAGAAATGATGGATAAATACAAGCGATCTTTTCGTAGGCGTTTGCCCCCGATCCAATCGGGGGATCGAATTGATTATAGAAACATGAGTTTAATTAGTCGATTTATTAGTGAACAAGGAAAAATCTTATCTAGGCGAGTAAATAGATTGACTTTAAAACAACAACGATTAATTACTATTGCTATAAAACAAGCTCGTATTTTATCTTCGTTACCCTTTATTAATAATGAGAAACGATTTGAAAGAAGGGAGTCGACCGCTAGAACTAGAACCAGAAATGAGAAACGATTTGAAAGAAGAGAGTCGACCGCTAGAACTACTGCTCTTAGAACCAGAAATAAATAGGCTTACCCTTCAATTGACTCAAAATTATCAAACGTAGACTGATGCTTTATTCAAAAAATCTGATAATCAAAATTGTCGTGTCGTAAGAAAAAAGAAATAAATAAAAGAATCGAATCGGGTTGGGGAAGAAAAATAAATTTTTTTTTTTTTTATTGAGCGTCTTCGCTCATCTTGTTTTCTTGTTTTGATGACCTTATCAGAATTTTTTTATCATATTAATTTCTACTCTACCTCCCTCGAGTTCATTCTCGAGGGAACCCCATTTCATTTAAAGCATTTCGGTGGATTCCTTCCGATCTCCTTATTTTATAATCTCGTTGGAAATCATATAAAGACAATTCCTATTTGAGATAGCTATTTGTGCAAGTATTTTACGATTAAGAAGCAACTGTTTCTTGTACCGATTTTTTATTAATCTACTATAATTATAGGATACCCCCATTCCTCGAATTCCTGCATTTATTCGAGTGATCCACAAACGACGAAAATATCTTTTTTTCCTATCTCTATCCCGATCAGCCGAAACCAAAGCTCTTACTCTTTGTCTCCGAGCTATATATCCCTCTTTCATTCTGGTCATTGAATAAAAGAAATTTTGATGAATAACTAATTCTTTCTTTCAGTTATTCTTTTCTAGTCTATTAATAACAAAACGGATTCTTCCAATGTATAAAATAAAAATTCCAATGGCTTTTGCTACTATAACCCGTCCCGCCCACGATTTTTCCTTTTTTCTAGGCATTTCATTTCGCCTTGAAATAAGAAATTGTATTGATACTAGGTATCAAAAAAAGCATATTAACTAAAATAAAGGAGTAAATAGAAATGGATAAATAAATAGTGGGTTCCATCGTTTCTATGGTTACTTCTTAAACGGTGAGGTCCCCTCTATACACCGGAGCTCATTCCTTCATTTAACATTTAATTGGTAACTTGTACAGTTCACACTCTTCGGCTCTACTCATAAATTTTTCAGTAATAGATCTTTCACAACGAGATCTATCTTATACAGTAACGGTATGTAATTAGGAGGATTAATTGGGTAGCTGACCCTGTTAGTCCGTTCTTTGCAAGAGTCGAAGCATAATCTTTTTGCTTTTTAAATAGGATTTTCCCCGCTTAATGGATAAGCATTTGCTACCAATGGGGAATTTTTAAAAAATTCCAAGATTGGATTTGCGCCAATGGAAACCATAAATTTCATACACAATAGAAGGATATGGTAGATCTATCTTTTTTAGATAGTGAACGGAAGAACCCCATTCTATTCACTGGTACTGATCGTTGATACTGAAAAATTGTTTCCTTTTTCTCAGCCCATGATCTGAACAAGTCGCACATACACCCTAGTACATCTTCCTCGGCGCTGAGGACATCCCCGAAGAGCAGGGGCTTTCGTGACATTTCTAATTGGCTGTCTTGCATTTCTAATAAGTTGTTTAATAGTTGGCATGCTGAATCATATACAATCATATACATAATAGACTGGTTTAGATCGATCCTAACCAGATGATTATGAATTACTTCTTTTTCTCTTTAATAGATTAATAAAATATTAATCTATTAAAGAGAAAAAGAAGGAAAGGAATAAGAGGGATTAAATCAATCTAAATCAAAATTAAATGGTGTTCCATTGTCGTCAAATGGTGGTCTTCCATTGCCATTGTCGTCAAATGGTGGTCTTCCATTGCCATTGTCGTCAAATGGTGGTCTTCCATTGCCATTGTCGTCAAATGGTGGTCTTCCATTGCCATTGTCGTCAAATGGTGGTCTTCCATTGCCATTGTCGTCAAATGGTGGTCTTCCATTGCCATTGTCGTCAAATGGTGGTCTTCCATTGCCATTGTCGTCAAATGGTGGTCTTCCATTGCCATTGTCGTCAAATGGTGGTCTTCCATTGCCATTGTCGTTAACTAGTCTCCATTTTTTATTCACTATAGGTTTGTTATTCACTATAGGTTTGTTATTCACTATAGGTTTGTTATTCACTATAGGTTTTTCATTCACTATAGGTTTTTCATTCACTATAGGTTTTTCATTCACTATAGGTTTTTCATTCACTATAGGTTTGTTATTCACTATAGGTTTTTCATTCACTATAGGTTTTTCATTCACTATAGGTTTTTCATTCACTATAGGTTTTTCATTCACTATAGGTCTCGATTCTGTACGCACTATATGATCCACAATTCCATGATCTTTGGCTTCTTTTGCTGACATAAAATTATCTCTTTCCATGTCTTTGTTTATAACCCATCGGGGCTGGCCCGTTCTTTGTACATAAGCCTCTATGATGTCTTCTTGCATTTTCATTACTTCGTCTGTTTCCATGACCCAGTCTTTGAAGCCATCATCCTTAAGCATACTAATAGGTTGATGGATCATTACCCTGATGATATAACATACTTCTAACTCACATAATGAGGCGAGAAGAATAGCTATAGAATTGAACAACCGTACAGGCATTTTTTGCGCATTGCATACGGCTTTACAATTGCATACGGCTTTACAATGGAATTCTCTTTTTTCTTTCATCGAAAAAAAGAGAAAATATAGAGTCTATTAGACCCAGATTAATAAATAATCCAATTACCATCCTTCTTTTTCTTTTTTTTTCGGAAAAGTTTAAAAATACTATGATGGCTCCGTTGCTTTATATATTTATTTCGTCTGTGATTCAGCAATCCCAAAGTTTCTTTTTTTTTTTGAAAAAAAAAAAAGAAAGAAAAAAAATAGTCTTTTTTTTTTTCGTACTCTTTCATAACATAAATATTGTTAATAGCCTCTGGTAGGAAAAGAAAAAAAGTTTGTGACGCCTGAGATGGGCCCACGATAGCTAAGATCAAATTGGAAATGCCCCTTCTCTCATACTACTCTTTCGATACATAATCTAATATTTTTTTTTGAAAAAAAAAAAAAGAAATAAAAAAAAAATTTCATATCGAATTCAAAGTGCCATGCTATTATTACTTACTAATTCATATTTCATATGGCGAAGGCATAGTCTTCTTTTTTCTTTCCATCAATAATAAAAAAAAAAAACTCATTGGCGCCGAGCGTGAGGGAATGCTCTGCGTTTGGTAATTTCTCCTCCGACCAAGAGAAAAGCTGCGATTGAAGCGGTCAATCCCATGGCTAGTGTATGCACATCTGGTTCCACTGCTTGCATAGTATCAAAAAGAGATAATCCAGATACTATCCCTCCGCCAGGAGAGTTTATAAAAAAAAACAGGTCTCGGCTATTACTCTCTATACTGAGATAGATCATAATACCCGCAAGTTGATTCGAGGTCTGGATATCAAGCTCTTTGCCCAAAAAAAGCAATCTTTCTCGATAAATTCGGTTGATTAGGATAAAATTGTATCCCTTAGTAGCCGTACAGGCACCTTTTGATGCATACGGTTCAACAAAAATTGCGAAAAAAAATCAATGTGTAGATTCCAGCCATCCTTTGTTTTTTCTAGTCGGACCTTTCTAACTTCTAATTTCTAATGAAGGGGCTTTTTCTTACATTTTTTAAATAAAATGAAATTTAAAATTAAATTAAAGAAAGATGAGTTTTGGCCCGTTTTCCTATAATATAGAAAAAATTCGCTAAACTTATTGCACAAACTTTTCATTGATCCATTTTTTTTTCATTGCGATTCAATCCAAATCACGATGTCATTTTCTTGTTCCTGAATGGGGTTCGTCAATTTTTTATTCAATTTTTTTAGGTTTATGCTCTACTCCGAGTAAAGATCTGCCCGATTTTTATTTGCACATATAGGACAAATGACCCAATACCACGTCTTTTTGCTATGATTTCATTTCCTTTTTTTATTTTAATTTAATTCCTTTTTCTTTCATGTTTTTCGCCAAATATTCAACGTATTTCCCATATTATTCGATTGATTAACAGTTTGAAATCGCTCTTATTTATAATTAAAAAAAAAAAGAAAAATTATGATTATGATATAGGTGGTAATCATAAATATATTACCAATTGGGTTTTTTCTAAACGGAGCCTGGATACTTCATTTTATCAGTCCAACCAAGCCAACCATAAATCATTCTAATTGAAAATATTAATCTGGATACACCCCCATGAAATGGATCTCTAATTGCACTTCATTACACTTCCCGCTACAAATTTTTGATAATTCAATCAATCTTTTTGGGGCGAAACAGGGGATATCTCGATCGGGCGAGAGAACGGGGGAATCCCATATGACCCATATATATTTGACAAGTCGCACTATATGTCAACCCAGCTTGCATCGTTATCTCCCGGAACTTGAAAAGGAACTTTTGGAATACCAACAGGCATAAAGTAAAAAGAATGTAAAATTATATTTCGCTTTGATTGTGGAAGCGTAATACGTAATGTAATACGTAATAATGGTCTTATCTTAATAATATGTAATATTATATTTCACTTTGATTGTGGAAGCGTAATACGTAATGTAATACGTAATAATGGTCTTATCTTAATAATATGTAATATTATAATATGTAATATTATATTTCACTTTGATTGTGGAAGCGTAATACGTAATGTAATACGTAATAATGGTCTTATCTTAATAATATGTAATATTATAATATGTAATATTATATTTCACTTTGATTGTGGAAGCGTAATACGTAATGTAATACGTAATAATGGTCTTATCTTAATAATATGTAATAATGGTCTTAATAATATGGGCCTTTATCATATTTTATACATAGATAGACTAAGGCCATAAAATAAAGAAAGGCGGAATGAATGAAAGAGAATTCTTACGAATAGGTCCTTTGAATGATGAACAAATAGGGATGCATTCATTCATAAAAAATAGGATCAACCCCCATTGCGTATTGATACTTATCGAGTATAGAATAGATCTGCTTCTCTTTTTTCTTCTGAGCCGAATTCTTCCCTTATTACTAATGGAATAGAACAAACATTAATCCTTTCTCCGAAAGAATCCACCGAAAAGGGGAGGTATTCCAATGCAATAAAGTTACATAGTGTCTATTTTTCGTTGATTTGATAAAGGGGGTATTTCCATGGGTTTGCCTTGGTATCGTGTTCATACTGTCGTATTGAATGATCCCGGTCGCTTGCTTTCTGTTCATATAATGCATACAGCTCTGGTTGCTGGTTGGGCCGGTTCAATGGCTCTATATGAATTAGCTGTTTTTGATCCCTCCGATCCCGTTCTTGATCCAATGTGGAGACAAGGTATGTTCGTTATACCCTTCATGACTCGTTTAGGAATAACCAATTCATGGGGCGGTTGGAGTATTACGGGGCGGACTATAACAAATCCGGGTATTTGGAGTTACGAAGGTGTGGCCGGAGCACATATTGTGTTTTCTGGCTTGTGCTTCTTGGCAGCTATCTGGCATTGGGTATATTGGGATCTAGAAATTTTTTGTGATGAGCGCACAGGAAAACCCTCTTTGGATTTGCCCAAGATTTTTGGAATTCATTTATTTCTCTCAGGAGTGGCTTGCTTTGGCTTTGGCGCATTTCATGTAACAGGATTGTATGGTCCTGGAATATGGGTGTCCGACCCTTATGGACTAACCGGAAAGGTACAACCTGTAAATCCAGCGTGGGGCGTGGAAGGTTTTGATCCTTTTGTTCCGGGAGGAATAGCCTCTCATCATATTGCAGCAGGGGACATTGGGCATATTAGCGGGGCTTATTCCATCTTAGTGTCCGTCCGCCCCAACGTTTATACAAAGGATTACGTATGGGAAATATTGAAACCGTCCTTTCCAGTAGTATAGCTGCTGTCTTTTTTGCAGCTTTTGTTGTTACTGGAACTATGTGGTATGGTTCAGCAACTACCCCCATCGAATTATTTGGTCCTACTCGTTATCAATGGGATCAAGGATACTTCCAGCAAGAAATATATCGAAGGGTTAGTGCTGGGTTAGCCGAAAATCAAAGTTATCAGAAGCTTGGTCTAAAATTCCTGAAAAATTAGCTTTTTATGATTACATTGGCAATAATCCGGCAAAAGGAGGATTATTCAGAGCGGGTTCAATGGACAACGGGATGGAATAGCCGTTGGGTGGTTAGGACACCCTATCTTTAGAGATAAAGAAGGGCGTGAACTTTTTGTACGTCGTATGCCCTACTTTTTTTGAAACATTTCCGGTTGTTTTGGTAGACGGAGACGGAATTGTTAGAGCGGATGTTCCTTTTAGAAGGGCAGAATCGAAGTATAGTGTCGAACAAGTAGGTGTAACTGTTGAGTTCTATGGTGGCGAACTCAATGGAGTGAGTTATAGTGATCCTGCTACTGTGAAAAAATATGCTAGACGTGCTCAATTGGGTGAAATTTTTGAATTAGATCGTGCTACTTTGAAATCCGATGGTGTTTTTCGTAGCAGTCCAAGGGGTTGGTTTACTTTTGGGCATGCTTCGTTTGCTTTGCTTTTCTTCTTCGGACACATTTGGCATGGTGCTAGAACCCTGTTCAGAGATGTTTTTGCCGGTATTGATCCAGATTTGATGCTCAAGTGGAATTTGGAGCATTCCAAAAACTTGAGATCCAACTACAAGAAGACAAGTAGTCTGATGCAAGATTGCTTTGTTATTTTTCGCTTCTATTTTCTGTTTGTGATTTGACATAGGCTGCTGTAAAAATCTTGATTAAATCGCTGCCTTTTCTTTGATTCTTGTTCTTTCGTTATTTTATTCGGGAGATGATTCTAAATAAATAGGTACGGAAGCTATAATTGTAAACCACGATCGAATTTATGGAAGCATTGGTTTATACATTCCTCTTAGTATCTACTCTAGGGATAATTTTTTTCGCTATCTTTTTTCGAGAACCGCCTAAAGTTCCAACTAAAAAAAATGAAATGATTTTTCATTATCTCAATTGAAGTAATGAGCCTCCCAATATTATATTGGGAGGCTCATTACTTCAATTAGTCCCCGTGTTCCTCGAATGGATCCCTTAATTGTTGAGAGGGTTGCCCAAAGGCAGTATATAAGGCGTACCCAGTAAAACTTACAAGTAAACCAGATATAGAGATGGCGACTAAAGTTGCTGTTTCCATTATTATATAATTATATAAATAATATATATAAATATAAATTATAAATAATATAAATATAAATATAATTTCAAGATCACAATGGATCTATGATAAGATCGTTTATTTACAGCGGAATGATATACAAAGTCAACAGATCTCACTGAATACAAAATAAGATTTATGGCTACACAAACCGTTGAGGGTAGTTCTAGATCTGGTCCAAGACGAACTGTTGTAGGGGATTTTTTGAAACCATTGAATTCGGAATATGGTAAAGTAGCTCCTGGATGGGGAACGACTCCTTTGATGGGTGTCGCAATGGCTTTATTTTCGATATTCTTATCTATTATTTTGGAGATTTATAATTCTTCCGTTTTACTGGATGGAATTTCGCTGAATTAGATTCACAAGAACCACGAAGCCTCGCTTTTCAATACAAAAAGTGAAACTTTTAGTTCTCGGATTTTTTTTAGCCCATTCTATTTTGGTAGTTCGACCGCGAAATTTTTTTTGTTTCTGTATTTCCGGAATATGAGTGTGTGACTTGTTATAATTGATCCTATTGATAGTACAGAAAATGGGTCTGTCCTCTTGATCGAGATAGTTTTATCCCGTCGGATAGCCATTCTAGTATCTGGAGCACGGAATATATGAAATGGATCACGAAGTATTCGAACTATGATTCATACTTAATATTCAAACCTCGCGGCCGGACTCAAAAAAAAAAAAAATTTTCAAAGAAAGAGGTTTTTTATTTATAAATCGAGAAATTTTTTCTTCTTTCAAACTCTCATTTAGTTTATGCTTATTTTGATCAAAGGACAAACCTTTCTTTTCTTTGTATTTTTATTTATTATATCTATTCTATTCATTGAATAAGTGATGATCCAATAATTCTTACTCAAAGAATCTTTGGACTTAGTTTGAAGGTTTTATTGAATCATCGCGGTTCTGGTATGAATCTGAAGTTTCAATTGATTCATAGGGTCTTAACAAGAGAATTCCTATTAAAAATAAAGAAAACAAGAATAAAGCCACATTCCATATAAATAACAAATCAAAGCAAAGAAAAAGAAAAGAAATAAGTAGGTAAATAGAAGATTCAAGAGGCCTGATCAACATAAAGACGAATGCGCCGACTTGATTTTTTGGCATTATAATTACAACTACAAAAAAGAGCTTTCGGATTTTTACTCTTTTGTGTCTTCAGATAAAATTGAATGAAAAGATTAAGAAGTTTCAAACTTTCTATTCCATATCCGTTTCAGCTATTATTTGGGTGTTTTTGTTTGAGCTGTACGAGATGAAATTCTCATATACGGTTCTCAGGGGGGGAGTCCTCTTGGTTTACCTATCTCAATAAAGTCTATGATTGGTTCGAAGAACGCCTCGAGATTCAGGCGATTGCAGATGATATAACTAGTAAATATGTTCCTCCTCATGTTAACATATTTTATTGTCTAGGAGGAATTACGCTTACTTGTTTTTTGGTACAAGTAGCTACAGGATTTGCTATGACTTTTTACTATCGTCCAACCGTTACTGAGGCTTTTACTTCTGTTCAATACATAATGACTGAAGCTAACTTTGGTTGGTTAATCCGATCAGTTCATCGATGGTCGGCAAGTATGATGGTCTTAATGATGATCCTGCACGTATTTCGTGTCTATCTCACTGGTGGTTTTAAAAAACCTCGCGAATTGACTTGGGTTACAGGCGTGGTTCTGGCTGTGTTGACTGCATCTTTTGGTGTAACAGGTTATTCCTTACCTTGGGACCAAATTGGTTATTGGGCAGTCAAAATCGTAACAGGCGTTCCGGAAGCTATTCCGGTAATAGGATCGCCTTTGGTAGAGTTATTGCGTGGAAGTGCTAGTGTGGGACAATCCACTTTGACCCGTTTTTATAGTTTACACACTTTTGTATTACCCCTTCTTACTGCTGTATTTATGTTAATGCATTTCCTAATGATACGTAAGCAAGGCATTTCTGGTCCTTTATAGAGAATATAGACCATAGCTATATTGTAACCAATCATTTATCTTATTACTTGCCAATCATTTATCTTATTACTTGGGGGAGGAACAATAGTATTTCATTGCTACAAATATGGATTGTTGAAAAAAAAAAAAAAATAAGACATGTATTTGGATATTTCCTTTCAACTCCACAATATTCTATTATTTATTTGATATGACATGAATAGTTGAAGGGAATTCCCCGAAGAGAAAATGGATTATGGGAGTGTGTGACTTGAACTATTGATTGGGCCATGCAGAAATATGCCTTTATCTGCTACATTGGAATTCACAACCAAATGTGTCTTTGTTCCAACCACCGTGTAAGCCCCATACAAAGGATAGGCTGGTTCGCTTGAAGAGAATCTTTTCTATGATCAGACCTGACGATGTCGTGTATGAACAGGGCTCCGTAAGATCCAGTAGAATAAGTGATTTGGCATAATGCAAATTAGATTTTATTTATTTATTTTTATTTTTTTTTTACTTTCTTATCTTAATAGTATGAAAATACATTCATTTCTTCTGCATCGACCCGATTTATTATTATTATACTATCGGAGTGAAACAAGGGATCTAAAGAAGAGCAAAGGCTAGACTATATTAGTAACAAGTAAATCCTTTGTATGTAAAAAATCTCGATATATTTTTGGGATAAAGGTGAATCGCAAGGCCTAAGACGACCCAGAAAGCACTTGATCACGATCAACTTTGTACGCCTACTTGGGTATTGAGCATTTACCTGTAAAAATGGCATTCCTTGGAATGTATAGTTGCAACTTCGTAAAATGGAATCAGGTAACTTTTTTCTTACATATGAAATCATTCATATATGTGTGGATAACATATAGATTCATTTTATATGTATCCGTTTGTATCCATTTGATTCGATTGATTTTTGCTTGAGCCGGATGATGAAAAATTATCATGTCCGGTTCCTTCGGGGGATGGATCTAGAAAAATTCACCTATCCTAATAACAAAAAAACCTGACTTGAACGATCCTGTATTAAGAGCTAAATTAGCTAAAGGTATGGGTCATAATTATTATGGGGAACCCGCATGGCCCAATGATCTTTTATATATTTTTCCAGTAGTAATTCTCGGTACTATTGCTTGTAACGTAGGCTTAGCGGTTCTAGAACCTTCAATGATTGGTGAACCCGCGGATCCATTTGCAACTCCTTTGGAAATATTACCTGAATGGTATTTCTTTCCTGTATTTCAAATACTTCGTACAGTACCTAACAAGTTATTGGGTGTTCTTTTAATGGTTTCAGTACCTGCGGGATTATTAACAGTACCTTTTTTGGAAAATGTTAATAAATTCCAAAATCCATTTCGTCGTCCAGTAGCGACAACCGTTTTTTTGATTGGTACTGCGGTGGCCCTTTGGTTGGGTATTGGAGCAACATTACCGATTGATAAATCCCTAACTTTAGGTCTTTTTTAAATTGAATCAATTTAAAATAAAATATCATGATGTGCGTATCTAGGGAGTAGTCACTTCAAAGTCAAAGTGAATTCTCCCTAGATACATTTATTCAATTCTGGTCCCAATATATGGATTGTGCTGAAGGTTCAAAATCCATTTTCGTTTTTTTTTTTTTTTTCTAATTTTCTAAAGTAAAAAAAAAAAAAATGAAATAAATCCTAAATCCAATGGATTTAAAATTTTGGTAAATCAATTTCGCAATGCTTTTCTACTTCTTTTCTAGAATGCCCAATATTTGTTTTACATCTTCTATGCGAAAGTGTTCAATTTTCATAAGGTCTTCTTGACTGTTATTCAAAAGGTCCAATAATGTATGTATATTGGACTTTTTGAGACAATTATAGATCCTGGGAGGCAATTCTGATTGGTCAATAAAAATATATTTCAATGCTATTTCTTTTTTCTTTTTTCTTAGTTTAGCTAATCTATCATGAAAAGGAAAAAAAGGTAAAGTAACGTTGTGTTGATTGTTTTCTAAATGTAAGTTTTCTTCTTCCGCATCTAGAAAGGGAATAAATAAATCAATCAAATTCCGAGAGGCTTCATGAAGTGCTTCTTTAGGAGTTAAACTTCCATTTGTCCATATTTCTAGAAAAAGTATCTCCTGTTTTTCATTATCATTCCCATAACAATGAATACTATGATTCGCATTTCGAACAGGCATGAATACAGCATCTATAGGATAACTTCCGTCGTGAAAGTTCTTTGGCGTTTTTATACCGTATCCTCTATTTCTCTCGATTTGTAATCCAATACACAAATCAATTGGTTCGGTTAGGCTAGCTATATGCTGTGTATTATCAACGATTTCCACAGAAGGCGGTAAGATGATGTCTTGAGCAGTTACATATCCGGGACCCTTGGCACAAATAAAGGCGTTACGAGTTCCATACAAATTACTTCTCAATACAATTGCTTTTAAATTCATTAAAATTTCATGTACTGATTCTTGAATACCTACTATGGTAGAATATTCGTGTGGTATTTTCTCAGATTTTGCACGTGTAATACATGTTCCTTCTATTTCTCCAAGCAAAGCTCTTCGCATCGCAATGCCTATTGTGTCGGCTTGGCCTTTCATAAGTGGAGACAGAATAAAGCGTCCATAATAAAGACGCTTACTATCTGTTCTTGATTCAACACACTTCCACTGCAGTGTCCGAGTAGAGACTTTTACTTTCTCTCGAACCATAGTAATATTATTTTATTTGATCAGATCATTGAATCATTTATTTCTCTTGAAATCTCTTTAGTGTTTATTTCTACACACGTTTTTTTTTAGGAGGTCTACAGCCATTATGTGGCATAGGGGTTACATCCCGTACGAAACTTAATAGTATACCACTTCTACGAATAGCTCGTAATGCTCCATCTCTTCCGAGACCAGGACCTTTTATCAGAACTTCCACTCGTCGCATACCTTGGTCTACTACTGCTCGAATAGCATTTCTCGCTGCGGTTTGAGCAGCAAAAGGAGTCCCTCTTCTTGGACCCTTGAATCCACAAGTACCGGCGGAGGAAGAAGAAATTACCTGACCCCGTACATCTGTAATAGTAACAATGGTATTGTTGAAACTTGCTTGAACATGAATAACTCCTTTTGGTATTCTACGTGCACTTTTCCGTGCACTACTGCGCCCATTCCTACGTGAACCAACTTTTGGTATAGGTTTTGCCATATTTTATCATTTCATAAGGATAAGTCAGAGATATATGGATATATCCATTTCATGTCAAAACAGATCTTCTATTTTTATTTGTTCATCGCTTTCTTTAAGATTAGTTTCTTTTCTTTAACTTTAAGGAGTTCTTTTTAGAATAGAAAGATTATCCTTGTCTCTGTTTATGTCTCGGGTTGGAACAAATTACGACAATTCGTCCCCTCCTACGGATTAGTCGACATTTTTCACAAATTTTACGAACGGAAGCCCTTATTTTCATAGTTGTTATTCCTTAAATTTTTCCGAATCTACTTATTGGAAGAAAATAAGTTTCTTGAAATTTTTGAACCTTGAATTGGATCCCCCTGAAAGGAATCTTGAAGTTGAAAAAACTACCTAATCGTTCGAATCCTTGTTGCGGAGTCTATAAATTATACGCCCCCTGGTTGAATCATAAGCACTTACTTCACTTTTGTTGACTCTATCCCACGGTGGTATACGTATAAAACTCGATCGGACCCTTCCTGAAACATAACCTAGAATCAGATCTTCATTATCTAAAGGAATCTGGAGTGGACGTGATTCACTAATTAAACCTCCATGAATCCATTTTTGTTCTTTTATTCCAGGTAAAACTTCCTTGACGTATCAACTACTGTAGGGCAGGAGGAGTTCTATTAGACAACCCGTGCTTTTTTTTTTCACAAATGGAAAGTTTCGGATTCGGATACAATTCGGATGTTAGACAGATTACCATATATAACACAAAATTTCTCCGCCGATTCCTTCTAGTCGAGCCTCCCGGTCTGTCATTATACCCCGAGAAGTAGAAAGAATTACAATCCCCATCCCGCCTAAAATTCTAGGAATTTGTTGATAGTTAGAATAGATTCGTAGACCGGGTCGACTGATCCGTCGTAAATTTAAAATAGTTCTATATGGTCCTTTCCTATTCCTTCTATGCCGTAGGGTTAAAACCAAAAAATATTTGTTTCTTTCCCGATGTTTCCTTATGTTATCGATAAAACCTTCTCGTAAAAGTATTTTAACAATGTTTTCAGTGATGTTAGTAGATCCTATTCGAATCGTTCCTTTTCTATTCATGTCAGCATTTCGTATAGAAGTTATTATGTCAGCAATAGTGTCCTTACCCATGGTAAACTAAAATTATTGTTGCTCCCGAATTTTGATATAACCAACATGTTCTTTTTTTTTTTTTACTTAGTAAAGGTATATACGTGAGACACAATCTACTAATTAATCTATGTCATTTAAATACTCTAATTTAAATACTATAACTATATTGAATTGAGGTCTCGTCTTATAATACCTCAGGAGCTAATGAAACTATTTTAGTGAAATTTAACTGTCTCAATTCCCCGGCGATCGCACCAAAAATTCGAGTTCCTTTTGGATTTCCTTTTTGATCAATGACAACTGCAGCATTGTCATCATATCGTATTATCATACCGTTGTCGCGTTTGAGTTCTTTACAAGTACGTACAATTACAGCTCTGATCACTTCTGATCTTTCTAGAGGTGCCTTTGGTACTGCTTTCTTGATCACAGCAACAATAACGTCACCAATATGAGCATATCGGCGATTACTAGCTCCTATGACTCGAATACACATTAATTCTCGGGCCCCGCTGTTATCTGCTACATTCAAATGGGTCTGAGGTTGAATCATTTTTTTTAATCTCTTCTTTCAATGGAACAAAGGACGAAGAAAAAAAGAAATATTGTTTGTCAAAAAAAAAAAAAAAAGGAAACCCGCAATTGTTTTTTTTATTCCCAAGACTTCTTTCCTTTGGTTCTATATTCCTATCCTGAAATAATGAATTGAGTTTTTATAGGCATTTTGGACGCCGCTATTGAAATAGCCTTTCTTGCTATATTTTCGGCTACTCCGCTCATTTCATAAAGTATTCTGCCCGGTTTAACGACAGCTACCCAATACTCGGGAGATCCTTTCCCCGAACCCATACGTGTTTCTGTAGATCTTACCGTAACTGGTTTGTCTGGAAATATACGTACCCATATTTTTCCACCACGGCGTACATTTCGTGTCATTGCGCGGCGCCCCGCTTCTATTTGTCTAGATGTAATCCAAGCGGGTTCAAGTGCTTGAAGAGCATATCTACCGAAACAAATGCGATTACCTCGATAAGATATTCCTTTCATTCTTCCTCTATGTTGGTTACGAAATCTGGTTCTTTTTGGGTTATAGTTGATGGTTGTTTATTAATTCCATCTCTACTACAGAACTGGACATGAGAGTTTCTTCTCATCCAGCTCCTCGCGAAAAAAATGACTAAAAAATATTTTATTTTATTCTTAAGATATATAGGTAGTTACTGAATAATAGATTGAATCCTGGGATTCTTTGCTTTGAGATTTTATCTGATCTATTTGAGATTTTATCTGATCTATTATAAATTTGTATATCTTGTTTGGATATATATTGGATATATATATAAGTAATTAAACATGGATTCTATTTATAGATAATGTCTTATCTTGTTTTTGTTATAATGTTATAACGAATCTTTATTTTGTTTTGTCTTTTTTTATCATATTCATCTCGGATCGACAAAAATTTAACAATCAAATAAAATGAAAATAAAATTTTTAAAATGAAAATAAAAAAAAAAAATGAAAATAAAATTTTTAAAATGAAAATAAAATTTTCGCGGGCGAATATTTACTCTTTCAATATCTATTTCAGTTGTCGGGTTAACTCATGACCTCTCAGAATCAGAACAGAATAAAAAGAAATGAAGTGGTCTCTGGTTTGTTCCGCCATCCTACCCGATAAATCATTAGGATTCGTTTTCAATAGAATCCTCTGCATTCACGGGTTCCGTCGTCCCCATCGCTTCTCGATTAATGCTTAGGTCTGAATTCTCCAATGGAGCCTTAATTTAATATTTAATAAAAATTTAATATTTAATAAAAATAAAAATTTAATATTTAATAAATAATATTTAATAAAAAAATTTGTTAATTTGTTCTTTAGTCAACCTTCTCAGTCTTTATTGACTTAAGGCTCTTGATTTTTTCTTCGATGAACAGATATTCATCTAATTATTGATGAATCTCTATTGATGCTCTATTACATTGCTCTTTATGAGATGCTTCGTAGACCTTACATATTGGAATCATATATCATTTCATTTCTATTTCTTTTTCTCTCTTTCTCTCATCCTTCTATTTATCCACATACTTTTTTATTTTGCTTCACAATTTAGATATATTCATAATCAGATTGGTTTTTTTTTACTTAACTTAATGCAAAAAAAAAGATTTCAGTTGCTATAATGATATGACCAATATATCATATCTTGACTGATTCTTTGGATCCAGATAATCCGAAGCGATGAGTTGGTTATTAGTGCTATAGTTATTAACTTATACTGTGGTTCGCCCATTTTTTTTTTTGAATCCTAAGCCTAAAAACCCAACGAGTCGCACACTAAGCATAGCAATTATATCAAATGATCAATCAAATTTTTATTTAACCTTATAGAATATAGAATTTAGAACTGCTCATTTTTTTATTGAACATAAAAAAATGAAAGAATTTGTCATTTTTTGTTCTATCGCAGAATAGAACGTAAAGACAAGTAGAGTCTTATTCTTATTATTCTTCATCTATAAATATCTATAAATATCCAAATTTTGATTCCTAATACCCCATAGATAGTTCGAACTCTATAGGAGCAATACTCAATTTTCGCTCCAATCGTTTGTAGAGGAACCCTACCTTCCCGGATCCATTCGACACGCGCAATTTCTTTTCCGTCGATACGCCCTGCAATTTGTATTTGAATTCCTTTTGTATCTGCTTGCTCAGTTAATTCAATAGCCTTTTTCATTGCTTTTCGAAATGAAACTCGATTCTTTAATTGTC
>NW_028322790.1:45000-50726 GCF_047325235.1 Durio zibethinus
TGCTGACTAAGAAACTGACAGGAATTCATCAAAGCCGAAGAAAAGGGCAGGAATTGGAGGAATTGAAGGAATTGGAGGAAAGGGAGGAAGAAACAAACATAGAAATAGAAACTATTTCCAAAGGGGGGGAGGAACAGGTATCCACCAAAGAAAATCTTTCTTATTACCCTTTTTCGAAAGAGACCGACTATAAAAATAGCCCAGTTTATGAAACTTCTTATCTGGATGGGAATCAGGAAAATTCGAAGTTAGAAATAATATCAGAAAAAAAAGAATATAAAAAATTATTATGGTTTGAAAAACCTCTTGTGACGCTTATTTTTGATTATAAACAACGGAATCGACCTTGGCGATATATAAAAAATAATCGGTTTGACAATGCTCTAAAAAATGAAATGTCACAATATTTTTTTTATACATGTCGAAGTGATGGAAAAGAAAAAATCTCTTTTACATATCCACCTAGTTTAGCAGCTTTTGGAGAAATGGTACAAAAACAAATAGATTTTTTCACACCAGAAGAATTGTTTTCTGACGAATCGTATACTGATTGGAGTTTTATCAATGAACTAAAAAGAATAAATTTAAGTAAGGAGTTTATAAAGAGAGTCGAATATTTAGATAAGGAATATTTATATAAGGAATCTTTTGATCTGGGCATACTTGAAAAAAGGACTCGATTTTCTAATTATGAAACTAATGAAGAAACTAATAATGAAACTAATAATGAAACTAATAATGAAACTAATAATGAAGAAACTACTACTGAAACTAATAATGAAACTAATAATGAAACTAATAATGAAACTAATAATGAAACTAATAATGAAACTAAAAGAAATAATGAAATTAAAAGAAATAATGAAACTAATAATGAAACTAATAATGAAACTAATAATGAAACTAAAAGAAATAATGAAACTAAAAGAAATAATGAAACTAAAAGAAATAATGAAACTAATAATGAAACTAATAATGAAACTAATAATGAAACTAAAATAAAATACTTGCCTAAAATATATGATCCTTTCTTGCAGGGACCCTACCGCGGAAGAATCAAAAAATTGTTTTCACCTTTAAGTGAAAAAACAAACACGGATCCGTTTTGGATAAATAAGATTCATGTTATACTTCTTGCTACTGATTATTACGAATTTGAACAGACAATAGATACACTCAAATCATTATCAACAGAAAAAGAACTTTCTTTATTGACAGAAACAGAAGATGAACAGACAATAGATACACTCAAATCATTATCAACAGAAAAAGAACTTTCTTTATTGACAGAAACAGAAGATGAACAGACAATAGATACACTCAAATCATTATCAACAGAAAAAGAACTTTCTTTATTGACAGAAACAGAAGATGAACAGACAATAGATACACTCAAATCATTATCAACAGAAAAAGAACTTTCTTTATTGACAGAAACAGAAGATGAACAGACAATAGATACACTCAAATCATTATCAACAGAAAAAGAACTTTCTTTATTGACAGAAACAGAAGATGAACAGACAATAGATACACTCAAATCATTATCAACAGAAAAAGAACTTTCTTTATTGACAGAAACAGAAGATGAACAGGGAAATATCGATTCCGAGGATCGAGTCAAAATTTTGAAATTTTTATGCAATATAGTTATAACTAATCCCGACAATCAAACAATTATAAAAAAATCTAATGGAATAAAAGAAATAAGTAATGGAATAAAAGAAATAAGTAAAGAAGTTCCTCGATGGTCATACAAACTACTCGACATTTTCGAACAACACCATAGAGGAGGCGAGGAACACATGATAACAGATTATGCAATTCGTTCAAGAATCTTCCGGTACGCAATAGTTTTTTCTAAGGAGGAGTTAAAGGATGATTTTTTTCTACCAAACGATATAGAAAACGACCTATCTTTGATGGAATATTCGCCAGAACCGAATTTTCGTCGAGACATAATAAAAGGTGCCGTGCGTGCCCAAAGACGTAAAATAATTAATGGGGAACTGTTTCAATCAAATGTGCATTCCCCACTTTTTTTTGACAGAGTAGACAGCCTCTTCTTCAGAGTGTTCAGATCTTTGTATTCTGATATTTCTTGGCTGATAAAACTAATATCTCGAAATTGGATATGGAAAAACAAAGAATCACAAATTTCTGATTATACAGAAAATGAGGAGGACATAAGAGAAGAAGACGAAGAGATAAGAGAAAGCATAGAAAAGATACAAGAAAGAGACAAAGAGGAAGAAAAAAGAAGAGAAAGCATAGAAGAGATACAAAAAGGAGACAAAAAAGAGAAAGAAAAAAGAAGACAAGAGTCAGAGGCAGATGACTTCCTGCTGGACGCAGCAGAATTTTGGGATATCGTCTTTTTTGGTCAAGGACCAAGGGGCATCATGTTAATAGCCCAATCGATTTTTAGAAAATATATTCTATTACCTTCATTGATAATAGCTAAAAACATTGTCCGTATATTATTATTTCAAATTCCTGAGTGGTCCACGGATTTCAAGGGTTGGAAGCGAGAAATACATGTTAAATGCACTTATAATGGTCTTCAATTCTCCACAAAAGACTTTCCAAAAAATTGGTTATCAGAAGGTATCCAGATCAAGATCCTATATCCTTTTCGCCTGAAACCTTGGCGCGGATCTAAACTGAAACCCTCTCATAAAGATCCAATGAAAAAAAAGCATAAAGATCCAATGAAAAAAAAGCATAAAGATCCAATGAAAAAAAAGAAAGTTAAAAAGAATGATTTTTGCTTTTTAACAGCTTGTGGACTGGAAAGTGACTTACCTTGCGGTCCTCCTCGAAGACGGCCTTCGTTTTTTCAGCCTATTTTTAACGAACTAGAAAAAAAAAGTGAAAAATGGAAAATTTTTAAAAAAGGAAAAAAATTGTTTCGAAAAGTCTCAGGAGAAACAAAAATTCCATTTGTAAAGGGAATAATAAAAAAACTTTCAAAAAGAAATCCAGTTTTGGAGTTGAGAGAAGAATTGGGCGAAACTAAAAAAGATTTGGGCGAAACTAAAAAAGATTCGATAATCAGTAATAAGATGATTGACGAATCATCCCTTCAAATTCAATCTATGGAGCGGACAAATTATTCATTAACAGAAAAAAAGATAAAAGATCTGACTGAGAGAACAAACACAATCAAAAATCAAATAGAAAAAATTATAAAAGACAAGAAATTAGAATCATCAAAAAAATTTTGGAAAATATTAAAAAGAAGAAATATTCGATTAATCCGTAAATTCTATTTATTTATAAAACTTTTTATTCAAAAGATATACATAGATATTTTTCTATATATCATTAAATATATCATTAATATTCCAAGACCCAATCCACAACTTTTTCTTGAATCAACAAAAAAAATGATTGATAAATTCATTTACAATAATGAAGCAAATCAAGAAAGAATTAATAAACCAAATAAAAATACAATTCATTTTATTTCAACTATAAAAAATATAAAAAACTCACTTTCGAATATTAGAAATCAAAATGCAAAAGCTTTTTGTGACTTATCCTCCCTCTCACAAGCATATGTATTTTACAAATTATCACAAACCCAAGTTATTAAATTCAAACCTATCCTTCAATATCACGGAACATCTCTTTTTCTTAAAAATGAAATAAAAGATTATTTTGAAGAACAAGGAATATCTCATTCCCAATTAAAACATCATTATGGGTTAAGACAAAAAATCTCTGGAATAAAGGAATGGAAAAACTGGTTAAGGAGTCATTATCAATACGATTATCAATACGATTTAGTTCAGAGTATATGGCTTAGATTAGTACCAGAACAATGGCGAAATAGAGTCAATCAACACTATATGGCTCAAAATAAAGATTTAACAAAATGGGATTCAGATGAAAAAGAAAGATTAATACATTACGAAAAAAAAAATGATTTTCAAGCGAATTCATTACTGAATCAAGAATATAAACTGAATCAAGAACAAAAACGGAATCAAGAACAAAAATATAAAAAAGATAATTTTAAAAAACACTATAGATATAATTTATTATCATATATATTTATTATATATCAAGATATGAGGGACTCATATACTTATGGATCACCATTACAAGTAAATAAGAGGGAAGAGATTCCTTATAATTACAACATGGATAAACGAAAATTTTTTGATATATTGGGGGATATTCCTATCCATAATTATCTAACGGGGAAAACGGGGAAAACGGGGAAATTTTCGCATAGAAAATTTTTTAATTGGAGAATTCTTAATTTTTGTCTTAGAAATAAGACCGATATTGAGTCCTGGGTCGATACCAGTACCAAGAGTAAGAAGACCAGTACCAAGAGTAAGAAAACCAGTACCAAGAGTAAGAAAAATATTAAGACTGTGATTAATAATTTTAATAATTATCAAATATCGAATCTGGAACTTTGGTTCTTCCCAGAATTTGTGCTACTATATAATGCATATAAGGTTGAACCATGGATCATACCAATAAAACTACTTCTTTTCAATTTTAATTTTAATGGAAAAAAAGAGGATCTTGTATCAGATGCAAAAAAAAAAAGAAAATTTAGATCCGTTCTCTCAAATCAAGAAAAAGATGTTGAAGAAGATTATGGTAAATCATCCAATCAAGAAAAAGGTAAATCATCCAATCAAGAAAAAGGTAAATCATACAATCAAGAAAAAGATGTTGAAGAAGATTATGGTAAATCATCCAATCAAGAAAAAGGTAAATCATCCAATCAAGAAAAAGGTAAATCATACAATCAAGAAAAAGATGTTGAAGAAGATTATGGTAAATCATACAATGAAGAAAAAGGTAAATCATACAATCAAGAAAAAGATGTTGAAGAAGATTATGGTAAATCATACAATGAAGAAAAAGGTAAATCATACAATCAAGAAAAAGATGTTGAAGAAGATTATGGTAAATCATCCAATCAAGAAAAAGGTAAATCATACAATCAAGAAAAAGATGTTGAAGAAGATTATGGTAAATCATCCAATCAAGAAAAAGGTAAATCATACAATCAAGAAAAAGGTAAATCATCCAATCAAGAAAAAGGTAAATCATCCAATCAAGAAAAAGGTAAATCAGATCAAGAAAAAGGTAAATCAGACAATCAAGAAAAAGATGTTGAAGAAGATTCTGGTAAATCAAAAAAACATAGAAAGGAAGACGAGAGCAAGAGAGAAGCTCGTTTATTCCTACAAAAGTATTTGTATTTTCAATTCGGATGGGATGCTGATTCTTTCGATGAAAAAATAATCAAAAATATCAAAGCATATTCTTTCATTCTTGGCCTGATAAATATGAATGAAACTTTTCTATACTCTGTTAGAAGAGGAGGAACGAATCTGGATATTTTGATGGATTCGGCGGATAAGTTACTTTTAACTTATCAATACCTACTCAAAAAAGGAGTATTGATTATCGAACCAATTCGCCGGTATGTAGAAATTGATGGACAATTTATTCTATATCAAACTATAAGTATTTCATTGGTTCATAAAAATAAACATGAAATTAATCAAAGACGCAAAAAAAAAAAAAGACGCAAAAAAAAAAACTATATTGAAAAAAATAATTTTGATGAATCCATTGCAAGACATCAAAAAATGACTGAAAATAAAGACAAAAATCATTATGATTTGTTTATTCCTGAAAATATTTTATCCCCTAACCACCGGAGAGAATTGCGAATTCGAATTTCTTTC
>NW_028322791.1:0-2500 GCF_047325235.1 Durio zibethinus
TATATCAAGATTTCACCCCTACAATTACTTATTTGTTGGGACAATAATCCATGGGAAGGATTAATTTGAGGATGAGGAATTATCACACTGACTCGCTTTCTTCCTTCCCCTTCTTAGTTCAAGAGAAACCTTTTTTATTGTTTAAAGGAGTGTTGCAACAAATGAGGTATTTTGCCATTGACATGAAACCCGCCCCCCCCCTAATTCTAATAAGTATCATTATTATTGGGAATTTTCAACTGAAAAAAAAATACATTTCTAGCTAAATAGAATCTATTTTTGACTCCGTTTAGACGTAGGTAAATAAAAATTTATAATAATGAATAATTTAATAATAATAAATTAATTAATATTAATAATAAATTAATAATTTATTAAAAAAAAAAAAGAAATACATAGAATTAGAATAATTAGAATAATCTAAATATGATAGAATAGAATAAATAGAAAAGGAGTCAAAGTGATATAATACAAAAAAAAGAACCGAGTTCTTTTTTTTTTTTTTTAGTCTATCTAAAATAAAATAGGAGATCATATGAAAAATGTAACCGATTCTTTCCTTTCCTTGGGTCACTGGCCATCCGCCGGGAGTTTCGGATTTAATACCGATATTTTAGCAACAAATCCAATAAATCTAAGTGTAGTCCTTGGTGTATTGATCTTTTTTGGAAAGGGAGTGTGTGCGAGTTGTTTATTTCAAGAATAGCTGGATTCACCCAGTTGCACTTTTTTTCATTATAACTAGGAAAGAAAAGAGTGCATGATCCCGCGAATTACTTCTGAATAAATTTCAAAATCATATTTAAGAACCATAGCATTTCGTCATTCATTGGTACATCGACTTTGATTCTCTATTAACCAATAATCCGGGACCATTAACATGGTTAAGGCCAAACTGTTTGAAGTTCAGATGCAGCAGGGTACTCTTTCTACTACTATGTTAATAAATACAGAAATATTTTCAAATAGTGGAAAATGTTTTTTCGATATAAAACACTCATGTCGATAAAACGATTCGAGCCCCTTTTTCCAATGCTGAATCGATGACCTATGTATAAAGTGAGAAGAATTCTTTGAATTTGAAGAAAAAAAAAAAAGAAACAACTTTGCTGACAAATTACAATTATACATTATACAATTCTAAGTACAATTATACAATTATAAATTATTATAAATTAATTATATGTAAATTTTTTATTTATTATTTATTTATTATACTTTTTAGTTTAGTTTTTTGATATATTTTCTATTTTGGTCAGAAGAATCCTCCGAATATTCTGGTCTTGGATTAGTGATCAGTTTCGATATTTTGGAATATGAATAGAGAAGAGAGGGAGAGGGTAAGCTCATTACATTAGAAAAAAAAAAAAGATATGGGAATTAAGTCCCAATAAATAAGAAATAATTGAGCGTGAGAGCCAAATGAATCGAAATATTCATGTTTGGTTCGGGAAGGGATCATGGAATTTTTGAAATAAAAAAAAAAAATGAATGTAAAGATAATCTACTTTCATTAAGTGATTTATTAGATAATCGAAAAGAGAGGATCTTGAATACTATTCGAAATTCAGAAGAACTACGCGGGGGGGCTATTGAACAGCTGGAAAAAGCCCGGGCCCGCTTACGGAAAGTGGAAATGGAGGCAGATCGGTTTCGAGTGAATGGATACTCTGAGATAGAACGAGACAAATTGAATTTGATTAATTCAACTTATAAGATTTTGGAACAATTAGAAAATTACAAAAACGAAACCATTCATTTTGAACAACAAAGAGCGATTCATCAAGTCCGACAACGGGTTTTCCAACAAGCTTTACAAGGAGCTCTAGGAACTCTGAATAGTTCTTTAAACAACGAGTTACATTTACGTACCATTAGCGCTAATATTGGCCTGTTTGGGGTGATGAAAGAAATAACTGATTAGTCCTTTTTTTTACCTTTTACTTTACTGTAGGCATTATTTTTTTCTTCCAAAAAATAATTAGGAAATACTCATGGTAACTATTAGAGCCGACGAAATTAGTAATATTATCCGTGAACGTATTGAGCAATATAATAGAGAAGTAAAGATTGTAAATACTGGTACCGTACTTCAAGTGGGCGACGGCATTGCTCGTATTCATGGTCTTGATGAAGTAATGGCAGGTGAATTAGTAGAATTTGAAGAGGGTACAATAGGCATTGCCCTGAATTTGGAATCAAATAATGTTGGTGTTGTATTAATGGGTGACGGTTTGATGATACAAGAGGGAAGTGCTGTAAAAGCAACAGGAAAAATTGCTCAGATACCAGTGAGTGAGGCTTATTTGGGTCGTGTTATAAATGCCCTGGCTAAGCCTATTGACGGTCGGGGTGAAATTTCAGCTTCTGAATCTCGGTTAATTGAATCTCCTGCCCCAGGTATTATTTCGAGACGTTCCGTTTATGAGCCTCTTCAAACAGGACTTATTGCTATTGATTCGATGATCCCTATAGGACGTGGTCAGCGAGAATTAATTAT
>NW_028322791.1:5000-10000 GCF_047325235.1 Durio zibethinus
TGATAAAATTAGGAAAAGAGTAGTTATTTCATTTAAATAACTAAATAAAAATAACTAAATAAAAACTTCTTTCCTTTGTTATAGGAGTTTTGATAGATAGGGTTCGACAAAAGAACTTAGTCATAACATAAAAATGGATTGTGCAAAAATCCATAGTTTTTTTTATTATTTATTCTAGTTATTCTAGTAAAATAAATGTAAATAAAAAGAAAGAGGAAGAAAAGAAAGAATCGAAATGATATTTGGATTCTATATCATAGGAACGGAAATAGTACTTCTTCTGCTTCTGATTGTTGATTCAATCCAATAACAAGATTTTTTTGTTACAACAAGTCAGATCGCAGAATCATAGAAAAAATTATTTATTTGAGTTGAAAATAAAAAAATGAGCCCGGCCGGGTCAGTACCCGGCCGGTCCGTGGAAATTGGAAATAAAAAAGTCCCTTTTGAGCGAAATCAAAATGAAATGGAATTACTGATAAAAGTTGTATATATTTATATTCTATATAATAAAATTAAGAATCTATAGATATATAGATTAATAATACCCTAATAAGATTAATAATACTCTAATATTAATATAAATAAATAAAAATTAATATAATTAATATATTAATATAAATAAATAAAAATATAAATAAATAAAAATCTATATAACAAAATAACAAAGGTCTATATAACAAAGGAAAGAGGGCTTTTTTCAAGCATTTCTTTTTGCGTGCTGTAACTGTAACATAGTAATTATCTTTTCTAAATTAGGAGAGATGGCTGAGTGGACTAAAGCGTCGGATTGCTAATCCGTTGTGCGAGTTATTCGTACCGAGGGTTCGAATCCCTCTCTTTCCATTTCGGTTTTTGACAGTGGAATAGATCAAATCCTAATACCATTTATAAAAATGAAGCAAGGAACTCTCCCTTTTTTATTCTTCCCGTCCAGGATTACCAGGATTACGTCCCGGATCATTAGATAGGAGTCCGAAGATGAAGAGAGAAACAAAGAATATCGTTGCGGTGTAAACAACGAATTTAAGATTACGCATTGTACAACCTCCCATAGAATTTTTTTGTAAAAAGAAGAGAATGGATTCTTCGTTTTTATTTTTCTATTTATATACGCAATTATACGCAATTTTTATTTTTCTATTTATATATATACGCAATTATACGCAATTTTTATTTTTCTATTTTTATACGAAAATAGATTCCTCGTTTTTATACTACATAGCCTATTTTGACACCAAGAAATAAAGTGATTTCTAGAATTTCTAGAAATCGAAAAGAATTTTCAGAAATTCATTTATAATAAGAGTTGAGTTTTTCATTACAAAAAAAAATTCTTTTATACCAACAATTATATATTGTGGCGGACTTTAATCCAAATAGGGTTCTTCGGCGAAAAAGGGTCAGAATGAGGAAATGGGATGATCCAGCTTTATCATGGCTATCCAAGAATTTCAATCTTTGAATTGAGGGTTCGGTTCGTTCATAGTGTTCATAGTGTAAGACTTATCTAATCTTTTCAATTGTTACAATTTTTTTTTCTTGAATAAATCATGAATTTTTCTAGGACAGTATTAAGGATCTCATCGAAAACTTACAGCAGCTTGCCAAACAAAGGCTAAGAGAAAAAAGAGAACAGGTATTACTGGCATAAAATCTACGATTGGATTCAAAAAAGCATAGGCCTCGGGCAATTTGGCGAATAAAAAACTACTCGAAAAAAGGGCAGAATTCAAACAGATACAGATCAAATTAAAGATATTAAGATTAAGCATAACAAAATTTTGTTCTTGGAGATAATTTTGATTGAGTTATTAATATGTTTTTTGATATAAGGAAAAAAATGAAGAAAGGAAAATAAGGCAGACTAAACAATACTTCTTTGAACTCACCCAATCAAAAAGCCTTCAATTCTTACAAGAGAATAGAAGAAATCATACTTTCATACAATATCTTAATTGAATTATATGTAATGATCAATAAATTCGGTTTAATTCTCTATCCATACGTGCCAAAATCCTAGCAAGAATCTAATCTATTCCATAGTTATTTGGAACTGGAATTGACGAACAGGGAATACCCATATTAGTGTTTAGTAGTTTCAAATAGAAATCTAAATGGGGCGTGGCCGAGTGGTAAGGCAACGGGTTTTGGTCCCGCTATTCGAAGGTTCGAATCCTTTCGTCCCAGAGCCTACTCTTTTTATATATCAGAATAACGATATCCGAATCTAAATTGCTCTTTTTTTTTTAACAACCTTCTTTCTAAGAGTCAAATATTGGAGAAAATGTGATTCTTGCTTTTGATTTTTAATGATTTCTTAAGATTGGCACTCGAAGAACTGTGAGATTGGCGAATCTATTCTATCGAGTTATTTGATCTATCGAGTTATTTGAAGATGCAAGGCAGATTCAAAAAGATTAGTTTATTTGTGTTATTTATAATATTCGTAATATTATTATTATTAATTATATTATTAATTTCTTATTAATTAGAATAGAAAAGCTTAATATTAATAAAAGTATAAAAAAATAAAAATATATTGTATTCATACAATATGGGTTAATTTGAATTCTTATTGAGGCTTTTTCTTCCTAAATTATCTATTTATTTCATATAGATTCATATAGAAGGAAATTGATTTCATATAGAAGGAAAAAGTATAGATAGATTACTATGTATCGACTGAACCAATGACTATTCATGATTCCATAATTGAATCAATGTTCCAAACTAGAGGAATGTTATGGTAAAACTTCGTTTGAAACGATGTGGTAGAAAGCAACGTGCGACTTGAAGGACATGATCGGCTGTGGATGTCAAAACCCACCACCTTCCATTATGTAGAAATGAAGGTGCTTTTGGCTCGACATCCTTTGTTCTGTTCTATTATAATCCGTCTTTTTGTTGGGTTGTAATGTAAATAGTACAGGATGGAGCTCGAAGAGAAACATCCATTTTTCAGGGGCAAGGATCTAGGGTTAATTAATGGAAATAAATAAGTTGGAACAACTTCGTAAGTCTATTTTTGATATAGAAATCGAAAAGCTCCGATTCAAACTATTTTCAAATCAAAAAGAAAAATTGTTGGAATTGGTAAAACTCTTTCGATCAAAAGTGTATAATGCGGGAATTAATCGTTCATATGATTCTTTGATAGAAAGAAAAAAAGAGAGAAAAAGGGGCATGTTGCTGCCATTTTTGAAATGATTAAATATCGCCGAAGTAATGTCTAAACCCAATGATTCAAGACAAAGATAAAGGATCCTAGAACAAGGAAATACCCTTTTCAATTGTCTCAACAACTAGATCAAAATGAAGAATCGAAATCGATTCTAAACGAGACAAACAAAAAAAGGGGTTAGAGACCACTCAATAAAAGAATGCCTAAGGATTTTTTTTTGAGCATTTTGAGAGTTATTTGACTTGAGTTATGAGAGTACGAATGCTTTTTTCTTCTTTTTTTTTGAAAAAAAAAAGACGGGTTTAAATGTCTAATTGATTTGCCGGGTTTATGGATCTTTTTGACATTCTAATTACATACATTATAATTCCATACATAGACATAACTTTTAATAGACATAACTTTTAATCATTTTTTTTTTTTTTTTCTCGAGCCGTACGAGGAGAAAACTTCTTATACGTTTCTAGGGGGGGGGTATTATTTAACTACATCTATCCCAATGAGCCGTTTATCGAATCGTTGCAATTGATGTTCGATCCCGAAGAGAGGGAAGAGATCTTCGAAAAGTTGGTTTTTATGATCCGATAAATAATCAAACCCATTTGAATGTTCCCGCTATTCTCTATTTCCTTGAAAAAGGAGCTCAACCCACAGGAACTGTCCATGATATTTTAAAGAAGGCCGGGGTTTTTACGGAACTTAGTCTTAATCAAACAAAATTCAATTAATGAAATACAAAAAAGAGGGGGTGGATGACTCATATCTAGCTTTGTATAAATTTTTCTTTATAATTTCCTCCCCCCTCTTTTGTTTTATTCATACTTTTTTATTTATTATTCGTATTTCTTATTGCTTTGCTACTATAGAATACCGTGTTCTATAACAGATTTTATTGAGCTAATTTTATTGATATAAAATATAGAGAAAAAAGATCAATTGAATAAATGAAGTAATTGCATTTAAAAAAATAACATAAAATAAGATAAAAAAAAAAAAATAACATAAAATAAGATAAAAAAACAGAGAAAATAACAAGAAAAAATAACATATAAAAATAGAAAATATTAATAATAATTAATAATAAATAATAATAATTAATAATAAATAATTAATAATAAATATTATAATAATAAATATTATAATAATAAATATTATAATAATAAAAATAATAAATATTATAATAATAAATATTATTAATAATAAAAATAATAAATATTATAATAATAAATATTATTAATAATAAAAATAATAAATATTATAATAATAAATATTATTAATAATTAATAATAAAAAATACAATATAATAAAAAAAAAAAAAAAAATTGACTTAATTCTTTTTTTCATTGTATTTTTTTATAGTCTTTTTTATATTCTTTATTCTTTTCTCAACATTTATATTCAAAATTTACAATCATATTGACAACAGTGTATCGAACAAATATAATTCGATCGTAGATAAATAGATCTATTTATCCCCGCCCACAAGTTTGGCACTTCACTTCATTCAAATAATGGGTTCTTTCTTTGAATTTGTTGTGATACAAGAAGTTTTTTTTATTGTAATTGTATATTGTATTGAAAAAAAAAAAAAAAAATGGATAACAATGGAATGAATAAGACAGGAGGCGGTCCACAAATTTTCACTTATTCTATTTCTATGTTTTTATCTTAGAATTTCGTGTATTTTTATTTTATTCAAATTTTTGCTAATTTCATGTTTTGATTGCCTCGTGCAATTCCATTTTTTTTTTATTCCGATTTTTTTCGGGTTGCTAACTCAACGGTAGAGTACTCGGCTTTTAAGTGCGACTAGCAT